>NC_089323.1:12044827-12222327 GCF_036669915.1 Pocillopora verrucosa | reverse complement strand
GAAAAGTAACAAATATTTTTGAAATGGAATAAAATAACTCACGTCTGTAAATATGGTAGCAGCTGAAATACGGTAAAACCAACCGAGTTCATAATACAAATTTTTTACCTGTGTAATTCTACTATTGAGATTATTAATTTGACTGCTATACGAAAAGATCGACATTCGTAATCTTGAAAATTTCATAAGCGGAAATACATTGAAAACTGATCAGTTTAATATGACACTTAAAATGAAGCTACATTTCTAAACATGAAATATTGACTCTAGAAAATTGATGCGCATGGCAGACTTATCTAACTCCGAATAAATCATCTCCACAAGAAGTCTGTGTCTACTTTTTGTTTTTCTTTGAACGACGAAGGCGAAATAGATGTTCAAATTTGCAAACATACAGCGAGCAGATCATGGCTACGATTGGAATTATTTCATGTAAGATGATATATAAGAGGAAAGGGAATCGGTAGGGGAAGGTGAAGGGAAAGGGAAGAAATGTTGTTACCATGCATACTCTCGTAACGGGGATAGTTCTGTACCTTCCAAGTCAGGCCAAAGCTAAAACTGAAACAAAAGCCCTAATACTGAACAAAGAACCCAGAAACGTCACAAATCTGTCAACTCTATGGTCATTCAAAACATTACAGTCAGTCGTAAATATTGATTATTTTTAATGTGGTCTTGTGAGCAGCAAACAGCAACAGAACCTCTCAACTTGATTTATTTTCCCCAAAAGGTTTTGTCTGATCACACAGAATTCGTGAGGGAGTTTGAGCAAGATGGTTTAAAGAAACTTATCACATGCTTTATTATCAAAGTACAAGTTAAGTTGAATAACAAAACGATACAAATTAACTCCGTGCGATTTCGAAACATTCATAATAGTCAAATAATCCGCATTATTGAAGGAGTCAGGTTGTAGTTAGGAATAAACGCTCTTCAATTAGAATTATTTCCCTAGGAGCCTATCTGAGATTCAAGGTTTGCCGCCAAATTTACAGGCAAAGTGCGCGAAATGTTAAGGCCAGCGACTAGACGGGGGAAGTGCAAACTGAAAGATTATAATTAATTAGACTCAAAGCTGTGCGTTTGTCTTCAGTTCTATCCAAATTAGATCAAAAGTAAGGGTGGTGGTTATATCATGGACAGTTATAAGGCTGGATGCAAATTAAAAGCGTTTCTCTGTAGTTTGGTATTCAACATGCTTTCTGACCTTTCTCAAAGGCTTATCAACGTCGACACATCCAGCTCCATTATAATTATGGTAATTACATCACGCGAACTTCAGGACTATGACTGTAAAACATCGCAGGTTTCATTGTATTTTATTTCTCTGATACGAGCGAATTTGTAATTGTCGAGACCTCATTCACCGCTAACCCAGCTTAGTAAAACCATCTGCAAACAACTAAGGGCCTGCTCTGACATCCTTTCCGATGTGTTGAGTGGAAGGCCACATCAGTCACAGTAGCCGAGTTGTACGGCGTAGTCATCTAGAGCAATCTTTCTGTTCCTGTGAAACACGCGCTATAAGCCGTTTGTCTTCTAATTGTCATGTGGAAAAACACGAGCTTCAATTCGGCCGGATTTCACTAAACACTTGACTTTCATATTCTAAAAGAAAGACTAAAAAACTTCAAATAAACGTGTTAAATTCGACCGGCCGAACTATTTTAGTAGATTGTGTTGATATTTCGTAGATGTTTGATGATTTCTGTACTTGATGGTTTGACATTTTTGACAACTTTAGTCGTTCAACCAATCAGATTATTTGAACTACTCTAACAAGGATTCTGATTGGCTTATTGTAGCGTGCGTGATGAAAGTATAGAGCATGCTGACGACACTGTTGTTCTCTATGGAAATAAAGTTTGTTTTGAAAATTGTAAGTAACGTCTGGGGAATTGATCAGATTCCTATAAAACAAATAGAGATCCCTTGACTATGCTCTGTTCTGTTCTAAAGCACTCAGAAAAGTGGCTAAAGCACTCAAGAAGTGGGGAGCTCTCAAGAAGAGAAACACGAAACGTAGTTGAGTGTTTCTCCCCACAACTCTTTCGTGCTTTAGCCGCTTCCGGCGTACTTTACAACAGAACAGAACACAGTCAAGGCCTCTCTATTTGTTAAATCAACGTCAGCACATCCGGTTCTATAAAGACTATTGTAATTACATCCGTGAACCTTATGATTATGATGTAAAATATCGTAGTTTTCCTTGCATTTACTTCTCTGATAAGAGTGAACTTGCAATTTTCGAAACCCCATTCTTCACCGCCGACCCAACTTAGCAGAACGTTCTGCTTCTAGCAGGTTTTGGGTCTCACTAAGCCCAACACGAACTTTAATTTTAAATAGTGTCTGCATCTGCCAATATGATGAAGATGTCCGCTTACTACAAGGTCCTTTTAGACAAAATACGGCAGGAAAAATTCGTGATTTAACCAGTTTCTTTTAGCTGATTAATGTCTCCTTCATCAGGTTTCATCGTGGAAAAGCTTTCGCCACAAATGCATGATCGGGTTTAAGACTGAAAGCAAAGATGTAACCGTATACATATGTTTTCACCTGGTTGTCTCAATAGATCTCGTTAGTTTTGATGAAACGCCAATTTCTTCAAAAATCGCTCAGATGAAGATTTCGCCACGCTTCCAGACACAAAGCAAAAATTCGGAATATCCGATGCAAAATTTACTTGCGAACCGGTCACCTGCATATCAAACTAAACCTTACACACGGCGACGGATTGACAGAAATTTATTATTCAACAAGATAATGACAACACACAAATGAAAATACTGCTCGAAATCGATATAGCATTTGCTGTGGAAGGACCTGGTAAAGATTCGATCACCTTAAGGTAAAATTAGAAAAGTAACAAATCTTCCTGAAGCGGAAAAAAGATTTATTACTTCTGTAAATAAAGTTGCAGCTCAAATATAGTAAAACCAACTTAGCTCATCATACAAAACTTTAAACTGAGTAATTCTATTACTGAGATGATCAATTTGTCTCCTATGCTTAACGATCGACATTCGCAGTCTCGAACATTTCATGAGCGGAAATGCATTGAAAACTGTCGATAGAACCACAGACTCAGTCAAATACAGCCAGGTCAGATTAATATGACACTTAAAGTGAAGCTACATTTCTAAGAATACAATATTCATTCTGGAAAATTGGTGCAACTGGCCAGACTCATCCTATCTCCAGAAGAATTCTATGTCTACTTTTTGTTTTTCTTTGAACAACAAAGGCGAAATAGATGTTTAAATTTGCAAATATACAGCGGCTAGTCATGGCTAAGATTAATAGAAGTTAATTTAAGATTAGAGAACCTATTCCTTAACTTATACTTTTAAAACTATCCTTAGAAAAAAAAGTTAAACTGATAACATTTAGCAACTTGACTACGTTTACATCTATGCAAATGAAAAATATAAACCTTAAAGTTATTTATTTCACAGGAACAGTAATGTGCTTGGAGAAGTTACCTTGCAGATTACTTTAATTACATCTCGTTCGGTTGTTTGGCGTTTATTTTAACTGGCATCGGCGCCGGTTGAGCTTGTTCCGGCGGTGGAGGATATTGATTTGTTGGTGGTGGATAGCTTAAGTAGGCCGGAGGAGCTTGACCGACACCTGGAGGAAGCTGATCGCAACCAGCTGGAGGAGGCTGGTTATAACCTGCTGGAGGAGGCAGGTTGTATCCTTCTGGAGGAGGCTGGTTGTAGTTCACCGACGGAGGAGCATGTACTTGTTGCATCGTCATCATGTGGTTTGAGGCCATTTGTTGGTGCGGCTGTCGGCCTGTGACGACTGCAGCACCGGGTGTACGATAGCGGTAGAACGGGCAACAAGCGCAGCAGCAGCAGCATACGATGGAAACGATGATGACGAAGAAGATAATCGTGCCGATAACTGCGCCTGTAATATACCAGCCGCTCCAACCACAGTTTGTGGAACAAACTCCCCCACAACAATCCTCTCCACTATCACACTGTTCGTCGGACGAACAGGAATGGCAAGAAGACGAACTACTGATGCATTTACTATTACAGCATTTCTTGCTCGATCCACATTCGTAGTCGCTCGTGCAGGAATGACAAGAAGACGAACTACTGATGCATTTGCTATTACAGCATTTCTTGCCCCATCCACATTCGTTGTCGCTCGTACAGGAATGGCAAGAATACGAACAGATGCTGTTACAGCATTCCTCGTTCAATCCACATTCGTCTTTGGACGTGCAGGAACAAGACGACAAACTTCTGGTGCATTTGTGCTTACAGCATATCTCACCCCGTCCACACATGGATTCATGCGTACAGAGACAAATATCGGAACTTCTAGCACACGTGTTACCACAGCATTTCTCGTTCGATCCACAATAATAGTCGTTGCGCCCACAGCCATTACAACGCAGTCTACATACTTTATCAGGACAACAGTTCCGGTTCTTACCGGAGCAATCACTTTGACGGGTACAGTTGGTAGCACTTCCCAAGGCAGAGAAGCAGACGAAAAGAAAGCATAACAGTTCCTTAGTAGCCATTGTCCTTTCACGATTTCAATGGCGTCCGTTCGACGATAATAATTAGATGCGGTTGGCTGGTTTCAAATTCTCTCCAGATTCTTTACCATGGAAACCCTTATAGATGGTGGGAAGGTGAAAGGGAAAGGAAAGGAAAATCGAAAATGAGAAGTTGAAGGGGAAAAAGAAAAATGCTGTTACCATACATAATCTCGTAACGGGGATGGTTTAATACCTTTCAAGTCAGGCCAAAGCTAAAATGAAATATTGAACAAAGAACCAAGAAACATAAAAAATCTTTCGACCCCATGGTCATTCAAGAAATCGCAGTCATTCGTAAATATTGATCTCCGATAAAGATACATCCTTTTTGTACATTTCTTTTTAATAAGTGCTTGTGAGCAGCAAACAACAACAGAAAATGTCAACTTGATTCATCTTCTCCCAGCCGTTTATTCTGATCACACAGACTTCATGAGGGAGTTTGAACAAGATGGTTTAAAGGAACTTATTACATACCTTATTTTCAAAGTAATAGTCACGTTCCAATAAGGGCGTGAACAGCGAAGGAAATCGAAATACGAAAAGAAAAACCGAACGTCTAGCGGCTGAGAACGAAAATCGACAACTGGAAGATTTGCCACAGGCCGATTTAGGCCATGTACCTGTAAGATTTCTTCTGTCGGTAAGGCCCAATTCAAGAACCGAGAATTTCGTTTGTTGAAAAATAGGCTCATTGTTGTTGTTTTTTTGAAGTGATTCAACACGTGTTTTCATCTTGAGTGCGCCAACGCACATGGATATTTTTATTCGGAGATTTTCGATCCTTTTATTTTCACTTATTACTAAAGTTGACTTTTCTTGTCAGTAATGGGCAATTATGTTTATATGATAAAAAAAAGAATACATGTTTGCTTGTGGAAATGGAATATCTCTTCTCGTGTTCAACTTGACATCTCACTCGCGAGCTATCGGGTTCAACACTCGAAGAGAAATTCCATATCTACACCCACCTATGCACTATTCTCTATTCGTCATATAAACAACGGCGTTATACAAGGATTTTCATCCCTGAGAAAAGCCGTAACAACACACGAGAACAAATACGATATTTTTTCACGTGTGTTTGATATCGCCAATCAGATACTGACACGTCACTCACCTTTGGCGTCACTCGGTCAGGCTGATGAATAAACGGCAAACCCTGCACCATTCTCACTTCAGGGTTGTTTGTCAGAACATCTTCGGATTCCGGCTGCTAAAACACTAGGGAAAATTTAGTTTTATGAGGATATGAGAGACCTCGAAACAAACATAGTGTACAGGATATTTGACTATCTTTGTAGAATTCACCTAATGAACCCTCGATATCCGTTTTCCTTAAAATAGCATGCCAGTAAATCCTAATGTTCATTGGAACAGGTAAAAGAATGGATGTGCACGTTTATGAAACTGAATTTGCCAATTTTGGTATGCAGTTTTGCAGATGGATAATATGTTTCAAACATTCCATTTCTATCTGATAACGAAGGCCACATTCGCTTTCTTCCAGCTTGAATTTTGGGAGATTTGCTTGACGCTCAAAGCTCTCGTGTAGTGTCTCGTGTAGTGTCTGCATCCGCCAATATGATGAAGATGTCCGCCAAATACAAGGTCCTTTTAGACTAAATGTGGCGAGACAAAAATTGAAACTTAACCGCTTTCTTTTGGCTGATTTATGTCTCCTTTATCAGGTTTCACCGTAGAAGAGCTTTCGCGACAAATGCATAATCAGGTTTAATACTGAAAGCAAAGATGTAACCGTATACAAATGTTTTTACCTGGTTTTTTTCTCGATCTTTTTGACAGATCTCGTCAGTGTTAATGAAAGCAAAATTGCCCAAAACGCCAACTTCTCAATAAATCGTTCAGATGAAATTTTCGTCACGTTTACAAGCGCAAGGAAAGAGTTGAGAATATCCAATGTAAAATTAGCTTGCGAACCGGTCATCTGCATATTAAACCAAACCTTACACACGGCGGCGGATTAACGGAAATTTCTTATTCAACAAAATAGTGACAACAAACAAATGTAAATGCTACTTAACACAGCATTTGCTGTGGAAGGATCTACTAAAGATTCGATCAGCTTAAGGTAGAATTAAAAAAAGTAATAACTGTCTCTGAAGAAGAAAATAATTACTCACGTCTGTAAATAAGGTGGCAGCTCAAATATAGTAACATTATATTAAGAAGATAATCAATTTGACCGCTTTACGACACGATCGACACTGAACATTTCTTGAACATATCACAAGCGTAAATAGATTGAAAACTGCATGGACTGGTTTAATGTGATACTTAAAGTGTAAACTGCATTCCTAAAAATACAATACTCATTCTGGAAAATTGATCCAAATGGCCGGACTCAACTATCTCCAGGAGATATCTGTGTCTTCCTGTTTTTCTTTGGACAATGAAATAGATATTCAAATTTGTAAATATACAGCGTGCAGATCATGGCTAAGATTAGGGGCAGTTAATTTAAGATTGGAGATCCTTTTTCCCTAACTTATAGTTGGTTATAACCTGCTGGAGGAGGCTGGTCGTATCCATTTAAAGGAGGCGGGTTGTAGTTCACCGAAGGAGGAGCATGTATTTGTTGCGTCGTCATCATGTCGGTTGAGACGATTTGTTGTCGTGGCTGTTGGCCGGTTACGACCACAGTACTGGGTGTACGACGGCAGTAGTACGGGCAAGGACAACAGCAGCAGGTTACGATGGAAATGATGATAGCGAAGAAGATAGTCGTGCCGAGAACAGCATCTGCAATAGCTGCGCCGCTCCGACCACAGTATGAGGAACAAACTCCCCCACAACAATCCCCTCCAGTATCAAACTAGTCGTCGGACGAACAATAACAAGAGGACGAACTTCTGATGCATTTGCTTTTACAGCATTTCTTTCTCGATCCACATTGGTAGTCGTACGTGCAGGAACAAGAAGACGAACTACTGATGCATTTGCTATTACAGCAATACTCGCCACTGTCACATTGATAGTCGTATGTGCAGGAACAAGGAGACGAACTACTGATGCATTCGCTTTTACAGCATTTCTTGCCCAATCCACACTGGAAGCGAACGAACAGGAACAAGAAGAGAAACTACTGATACATATGCTATTACAGCATCGCTCGTTCAATCCACATTAGCAGTCGCACGAACAGCGGGAACAACGCTTTCTGCAGACTTTATCTCTACAACAGGACTGACTGTAGGAACAATCACCGTCGTAGATACATCAGGTAACACTTCCCAAGGCTAAGAAACAGACGAAAAAAAAGCATAAAAGCTCCTCAGGGGCCATTGTCCTTTCACAATTTCAATGGCGTCCGCTCGAGGTCGGACAATAATCACTTGGCTGGTTTCCAAATTCTCTCCAGACACTTTACCATGGAAACTCCCATAGATGGTGGGAAGGGTGCAGGGAAAGGTGCAAGGGAAGGGGAAAGGGAATCGATAAGGGAAATTGAAGGGGAATAGGAGAAATTTTGTTGCCCTACATAATTACGTTATGGGAATGTTTCAGTACCTTTCAAGTCAGACCAAAGCTCAAATTCAAACAAAAGCTCAAACATTGAACAAAGAACCTAAAAACGTCGTAAATCTGTCTACCCTGTCTTCATTTAAGAAAAATACAGACATTCGTAAATATTGATCTACGATAAAGATACCTTTCTATTTTCTTTTAAATGAGTTCTAGTAAGCAGCAAACAGCAACAGATCTTGTCAACTTGATTTGTTTCTCCGACTGGATTCGTCTCCTTACACACCTTATTCACAAACTGCAATTTACGTTCCACCGGGCGTCAGCAGCAAGAAATATACCCACATACGTGCGGGATATCATTGGAATCCTGCAAGATGTTGAGTTTAATTTTGGGGCTCTCGGATTTAACATTGAGTTGGACGGGGGTAGTATGTTCGAAAGGGATACACTTTTATGCAGATTTCGAGGTGCGAGCTTATACGAGATGAGCTTCAGTTACAAGGAAACTTTTAAGCGCGGGAAAAAGTGGATGGATCTGGTGAAAATTTAGTTTTTCCAACGAAAAATTAACTTTACTTCCGTAGGCATCCGCCCTAGATAGAGCAAATTAGATGACCAACATCCGGGTAGCTTACTTTGCTTCGAACTTCCGCGAAGATTGCTTGTCACGCAAGCCGAGTAACGAATCCTATTGTCAAGAATGCGGCGATTGTATAAAGAATTCACTCCAAAAGAATATTTTGACGTTACAATACACCAAAATTAGTTACCTGACATTGATGAAATTGTGACTTTGTTTCTGAATAAAGTTCGCTTCAGAATATTTTTTTAAATTCATTTTTTTAAAGACAAAAATCATTTTTTAGCTCTCTTTAGAATAAATAGAAACATCGGAAACAAAGGCAATAACTCTTTGGAGACATATCGAGCGAAAAACTAACAGTATTTCCGCAAGTAAGCGCCGTAGTTGGAAGAAATTAAGTGACGAACTTCCGGAAAGATTACTTGTCACGCAAATCGACTGACGAGGAAATTGAAGCTTATTGTCGAGAAATCCATGATTGGATAAGAATCTTGGGATGGCAATCATAACTTTCTTCTAAATTCAATCCAACATGGGAACAGTTCAATGCAGGGTTACTCTCTATCACGCTTATAGGAGTCTATGTCATACATGAATACGTCACTTAACAAGAGTTGCTGTTTATTTCTATTTTGACTTGCTTCAAACATCTAAGTGCTTGGCCCGTAAGCGGAGCGCCATCGAAACGACTTGTCATTGTACCTCAGATGGAGGATAGAGAGGTGGATAAGGCGGCAGATAAGTGGGTGGTGCCTGGTTGTAACCTTGAGGAGGCTGATTGTACCCTACAAGAGGCTGCTTGTCATGAAGCGACGGAGGAGCTTGTACTGGCGACGACATCATCCTATGCGTGTGCGTTAGGACGAACAGTTGTTGCGGCTAATGAATTAAGGGGGTAAGTTTTTAAAGAAACTGTGGTGCTGTGTCGGTATAGATAGTCATTCATAAATGATAAAAGCCCCTCCGTGCATACGTCTTCCTAAACCTCATTACCATGTTATTAAGAAGCTCTCATAAGCGGCAGCACTTCGTGGCTAAAGGCTCCTCTTACGCGATCTTTTCGCCTCGTTCCCGCTCATTTCGGAGATCAAGCTCTCCCTATTTGCTTTTTTGTTCGTTTTTTTTCTTGTTTTAGCTACCTTAAAATTCTATTTAAAATTCCTAAAAAGTTCTTAATAAGTTACCTTCAGTCTTATTTATACTTGTAATGATTTAATAACAAAACGATACAAATTAACTCAGAGCGATTTCGAAACATTTATAGTAGTCAAGTAATCCGCATTATTGTAGGAGTCAGGTTGTAGCTAGGAGTAAACGCTTTCCAATTAGAATTATATCTCTAAGAACATGGAAGCCCGGAGGGGAGAGCTTATCTGAGATCTAAAGTTTTCAGCCAAATTTACAGGCAAAGTGCGCGAAATGTAAATGCCAGCCACTCGCCGGAGAAGGTGCAATTAATTCAACTCAAAGCTATGCGTTTGCCTTCAGTTCTAACGCAAATTAGATCAAAAGTAAGGGTTTTATTTATTTCCCGGGCAATTATAAGGCTGGAGGCAAATTCAAAATGCTTTCTGACCTTTCTCAACGGTCTTATCAACGTTTACATATCCGGCTCTATTATGATTAATGTAATTACATTACACGAAACTCACAACTATGATTGTAGAACATTGCCGTTTTCTTTGCATTTTACTTCTCTAATAAGAGTGAAATTGCAACTGTCGAAACCTCTTTCTTCACTGCCAACCCAATTCAGTAAAACCATCTATGGTCCATCCCGGCTGTCTCATCATGGCGATCTCCGGTCTTCGCAGTGTAGCAAGCCTCAGAAATTATATCGGCCACCCAACGAGTAAACAACTAAGATCTTGCTTTGATATCCTTTCCGATGGTAGAGCTCTCAGGAGGTGGGGAGAAACACGAAACGTAGTTGAGTGTTTCTCCCTATACTTCTTTCGTGCTCTAGTCGCTTGCTGCGTGCTTTACAACAGAACAGCGCACAGTCAAGGCCTCTCTATTTGTTAAATCAACGTCAACACATCCGGCTCTGTAGAGACTATGGTAACTAAATCACGCGAACCTCAGGACTATGATAGTAAAAAACCGCAGTTTTCCTTGCATTAGCTTCTCTGATAAGAGCGAACTTGCAATTGTCAAAACCTCTTTCTTCATTGCCAACCCAACTTAATAAAACCATCTGCTTCTAGCAGGTTAAGGGTCTCACAAAGCCCAACTTGAATGTTAATTTCAAATTGTGTCTGCATCTACTAATATGATGAAGATGTCCGCCTACTACAACGTCCTTTTAGAATAATACGGCAGGAAAAATTCGTGATTTAGCCGGTTTCTTTTAGCTCATTAATGTCTCCCTCATCAGGTTTCATCATAAAAAAGCTTTCCGACAATTGCATGATTAGGTTTAATACTGAAAGCAAAAATTTGTAACCGTGTACGTATGTTTTCACCCGGTTGATCTCTCGAAAGATCTCGTCAGTGTTGATGAAAGTAAATCGCCCAAACGCCAATTTCTCAACAAATCGCTGAGATCAAATATAAGTCATGTTTACAAGCGCAAAGAAAAAGTTCGGAATATCTGATGTAAAATTCACTTGCGAACCGGTTACCTGCATAAAAAACTGGACCTTACTACAAAGATCATCCATTTAACCGCTACACGACACGATCGACATTGGCAATCTTGAAAATTTCATAAGTACCTTGAAAACTGTCGACTGAAGCATAGACTGGGTTAAATACAGCCAGATGGGTTTAATATGACACTAAAAGTGTAACTACATTTCTAAGAATACAATATTCATTGTGGAAAATTAATGCAAATAACCAGACTCATCTCTCTCCAGAAGAAATCTGTCTCTAGCTTTTGTTTTTCTTTGAACCTCAAAGGCGAAATAGATGGTCAAATTTGCAAATGTATGGCGTGCAGATCCTGCCGGCTAAGATTAGTGTAAGATAATTTAAGATGAGAGAACCTATTCCTTAACTTAAACCTTTAAAACTATCCTTAAAAAAAAATACACGGATAACATTTAGTAACTTGACTACGTTTATATCCATGTAAATGGAAACTATAAACCAAAAGTACTTATTATTTCACCGGAACAGTGATGTGCTTGGAGAAGTTCCCTTGCAAGTTACTATAATTACATCTCATTCGGTTGTTCGGTGTTTACTGCTGCTGGCATCGGCGCCGCTTTCGCTTATCCCAGGCGCTGGAGCATATTAGTTTGTTAGTGGTGGACAGCTTGAGTGAGGCGGAGGAGCCTGATTGAAACCTGGAGGATGCTTGTGGTAACCAGCTGGAGGAGACTGGCTGTAACCTGTTGGAGGAGGCTGGTTGTATCCATCTGGAGAAGGCGGGTTGTAGTTCAACGGCGGAGGAGCATGTACTTGTTGCGTCGTCATCATGTGGGTTGAGACCATTTGTTGTTGCGGTTGGCCGGTGACGACCACAGTACCGGGTGTACGATAGCGGTAGGACGGACAACAAGCACAGCAGCAGCAGGATACGATGGAAATGATGATGGCCAAGAAGATAATCGTGCCGATAAAAGCGCCTGCAATAGCTCCACCGCTCCAACCACAGTATGAGGAACAAACTCCCTCACAACAATCCTCTCCAATGTCACATTCGTAGTCGTACGTGCAGGAACAAGAAGACGATTTACTGATGCATTTGCTATTACAGCATTGCTCGCCACTGTCACATTGGTGGTCGTATGAACAGGAACAAGAAGACGAACTACTAATGCATTTTTTATTACAGCATTTCTTGCCCCATCCACATTGGTTGTCGTACGAACAGGAACAAGAAGAGAAACTACTGATACATATGCTATTATACAACATTGTTTGTTCGATCTACATTGGTAGTCATACGAACAGGTAGAACATTGCCGTCTGCAAACATTATAGGCACAACATTTCTTATCAATGGAACAATCACTGTCGTAGTTACAGTAGGTAGTACCTCCCAAGGCAAAGAAACAGACGAAAAGAAGACATTAAAGTTCCTTAGAAGCCATTGTCTTCTCACAATTTCAATTGCGTGTGTTCGATGTGAGGAAATAATTAGATGAATTAGATGCGGTTGGCCCAACTTGAATTTTAATTTCGAATAGTGTCTGCATCTATCAATATGATGAAGATGTCCGCCAAATACAAGGCCCTTTTAGACTGAATATGGCAGGACAAAATCGGGATTTAACCGGCTTGTTTTAGTTGATTAATGTCTCCTTCATCAGGTTTCATCGTAGAAAAGCTTTCGCGACAAATGCATGATTAAGTGTAACTATATTTCTAAGAATACAATATTCATTATGGAAAATTAACGCAAATAACCAGACTCATCTGTCTCCAGAAGAAATCTGTCTCTAGCTTTTGTTTTTCTTTGAACCTCAAAGGCGAAATAGATGGTCACATTTGCAAATGTACAGCGTGCAGATCCTGCCGGCTAAGATTAGTGTAAGTTAATTTAAGATGAGAGAACCTATTCCCTAACTTAAACCTTTTATTGTGCCGGATAGTGTGCAAAATTCTCACAACGCACAACAAAAGGAAAAAAACGTCCCTATTGGCTGGTCAAAAATATGCCACATTTTATACTATGGTTTGAGCGAGAACATTTGATCCAGTTAACCGATAACTGTGAATTAAAAGCTCAAAATTTAAGGGGAAAATGCTAAAATCAAAAATCTAAATGAACTCAAGTGTCACTGGAAAATGTTTTGAAAGTCTAAGACCCGAAGTTATCAAGAGTTTTAATTGTTCAAAATAATGTTTACGCTGCCGTGCATGGTGCAATCGGAGAAAACTTGCAACAAAATGCTCACGTCATCTTATTTACGCACGCCCGTGCGTAAATAAAGATTTTGTTCATAGCGGTTCGATAGGACTTATATAGGGCAAGCACGCGCGCTACGTTATAAACAGTTCTTACCAATGAAACAATCACTGTCGTAGTTACAGTAGGTAGCACCTCCCAAGGCAAAGAAACAGACGAAAAGAAGACATGAAAGTTCGTTAGAACCATTATCCTTTCACAATTTCAATGGCGTGTGTTCGATGTGAGGAAATAATTAGATGAATTAGATGCGGTTGGCTGATTTTCAAATTCTCTCCAGATACTTAACCATGGAAACCCCCAAAGGGGTGATGGATGGTGGGAAAGGGACAGGGGAAGGGGAAAGGGAATCGGTAAGGTAAGTTGAAGGGAAAAGGGAGAAATGCTGTTACCATGCATAATCTCGTAACGAGTATGGTTCAATACCTTTCAAAACCGAAAGTTCCGGATTCAGTGGCTTTGGTAATATCATTTCTCCAAGCTGTCAAAGAAAACCGACACCAGCATTCTGTTAACCCCGTAGGTCATTCCAAAAAAATAAAAATAGTCTTTTATATATGATAAAAGTTCCTCCGTGCATTAGCCCACCAATTCATTACGAGGCTCTCATAAGCGGCAGCACTTCGTGGTTATAGGCTCCTGTAAGACAAATAAATATTACTTGGAGATCAAGCTGCCCTTATTTGCTCGTTTGTTTTTCTCTGTTTTAGCTGAATGATAATTCTATTTAAAATCCCTAACAATCCTTCAGTCTTATTACTCGGGCTATGCAGGTAGGCTGAGTCTAGGTTTCAGTGTCCTTTCTATCCATCTATCGACAACGTCGACAGTGTGTAAGCCTGCATTGCTGGAGGGTCTGCGGTATTCCTTTGCAAGTATGAAAGCGAAGCAACCGTGAAACCGGGGTGGCTGACGATAAAACTTGGGACTTGGTTTGCTCTTCCTAGGTCTCTTTGCTCTCTGCCTCTGGTGGTGCGAAGCTTTATTGAAAATCATGAATAATTGCTTCCCTTCTGGAACGCTTAAAGTACTTACAAACGCACACGCCATTCGCGGTAGACCCATACTAAAAGATATCGAGCGTCAGCTTCAAAACGGGTCGTTCCGCCAACCAAAGAAATGCCATAACAATGCCAAAATTACTCAAAACAATGCTAAGGGCAATGTCAAAAACAATGCCAAAGATACTCAAACGACCTCAAAATTACTCGAGCACGCTTGCACAAACGAACAAATACCGACTGTTTAATAAGAAGGGACTTCACTGAGGAATGCTCTGAGGAAAAAGTCAGAGAAAATATTCCAAGGAACATGAACGCCATATTTGAATTTTTCATTTAATGCGTTAACAGAACCAAGAAACCTTGGACTTATATCGGTGACAATAAGGATTAATTTTTTATTAGTTGTATTGTTTTTCTTAACGACGTTAAACAGTTTCTTCAACAGACTATCGTTTGTTCAACTATCACCAGCTAGCCTTTTGATTATATCACTATAATACCTTAAGCTTATACCGCTTATTTTAATGAGGTGTAATGTATCATCATACCTTTACAATACCTTCAAGGTTTTAAGCTCCGTTAATGTTTATGTTGTTATGATACGAGAAATTAATTATTGAACTCGTCATGAACATGTCATTTGAAATTTATATAGATAAAAATAATCCTGCACAGATATAATTACCCTACACCCTCAAGCATCTAGGCTCGGTTTATGTGTATTCTTTTATGATAAGTGTAATTAATGATTGGATCCACATGTCAATTGAAATTTCTATAGATTACTTGCACAAATTTGAGTAAACTGTACCATCAAGTATCTAAACTCGGTTAATGTTTATGCTGTTATATTGATCATTTTTAGCGTTTCAATAAAGCTTGCACTATTCATTTGTTGACTGACTATTTCACCTCTATTTTATTTTCGGCCTTGGGTATTCCTAACGCTTTGTCCACGGTTTTTGTGATTATTAGGATTCCAAGAAAACATTAAGCATGTACAATACTGGGCGGAATTTAGTTTTACAAGGATACGGGAGACCTCGAAACAAACATAGTATACAGGATATTTGACTATCTTTGTAAAATTGACCTAATAAACCCTTGATTTCCGTTTCCTTTGAATTAGCATACCAGTAAATCCTAATGTTAATTGAAAGAGATAAAAGGTATGCCATGTCAGGCAACAAATGTGAAAAAAGCAGCGGATATGCATGTTTTTGAGGGTGAAAATTTGCCGATTTTTGGTATATAGATTTGCAGATAGATAATATGTTTCAAACATTCTATTTCTATCTGATAACAAAGGCCACATTCACTTTCTTCAAGCTTGAATTTTTGATATTCAAAGATGCTCTTTCTGTGTCACACATAAGCCGGGGTAACGCCTCTAAGCGTCCAGTTTATCCTTCAGTTGTAATGGTTGAATAACAAAGCGATATAAATTAATTCAATTTGATTTCGAAACATTTATAGTAGTCAAGTAATCCGTATTATTGTAGGAGTTAGGTTGTAGTAAAAGCCAGCCACTCGACGGGGGAAGTGCAGACTGAAAGATTATTATGAATGAAACTAAGCTATGCGTTTGCCTTCAGTTATATCCAAACCTAGATCAACAGTAATGATTGTACAATTTCATGGACAATTATAGGGCTGGAGGCAGATTAAAAACGTTTCTCTTTCAATTTTACAGTGTAGTTTGGTATTCAACATTCTTTCTGACCTTTCTCAACGTCTTATCAACGTCGACGCATCCGGCTCTGTTATGATTATGGTAATTACATCACGCGAACCTCATGACTATGACTGTAAAACATCACAGTTTTCGTTGTATTTTATTTCTCTGATACGAGCGAACTTGCAATTGTCGAAACTGCATTCTTCACTGCCAACCTAGCATAGTAAAACCAACTGCTTGTAGCACGTTTTAGGTCTCACAAAGCCCCGCTTCAAATAGTGTCTGCATCTGCCAAATGAACATGATGAAGATGTCCGCCAAATACAAGGTCCACTTATTGAAGGACAAAATCGGGATTTAATCGGTTTCTTTTAGATGATTAATGTCTCCTTCATCAGGTTTTATCGTAGAAAAGCTTCCGCGAAAAATGCACGATCAGGTTTAATTCTGGAAGCAAAGTTGTAACCGTATACAAATGTTTTCACCTGGTAAGTCTCAAAAGTCACTTTCTCAAGAAATCGCTCAGATGAAATTTTCGCCACGCTTACAGGCACAAAGTAAAACTTCGGAACATCCGAAGTAAAATTCATTTGCGAACCGGTTATTTGCATATCAAACTGAATCTTACACACGAAAGCGGACTAACAAAAATTGATTTTTCAAAAAAATTGTGACAACACACAAATGCAAGTACTGCTCGAAATCGACAGAGCATTTGCTGTCGAAGGATCTGCTAAAGATTTGATCAACTAAAAATAGAAAATGAAAAAAGTAATTAATCACGTCTGTAAATAAGGTAACAGCTGAAATAAAGCAAATCAGTTATGAGCATTATGAGCTCGGTTGGATGATCCAACCTAGCTCATAATACCAACTTTTAACCTTTGTCATTCTATTACCAAGATTATCGTTTTGACTGCTATACGACACGATTGACATTCGTGAAACTACAATTCTAAGAATACAAAATTCATTCTGGAAAATCAATGCTAATGACCGGACTCATCTATCTCCAACAAAAATCCTCTCCACAAGAAATCTGTGGTACTTTTTGTTTTTCTTTGAACGACGATGGTGAAATAGGTCGAATTTGCAAATATACAGCGTGCATATCATGACGAAGATTAATATAATTTCATTTAAGATTAGAGAACCTATTCCCTAACTTAGACTTCTAAAACTATCCTTAGAAAATCTTACACAACGTTTTGTAACTTTACTACGTTTACATCTGTTTAAATGGAAAATATAAATCAAAGGTATTTATTTCACCGCAACGGTGATCTGCTTGCAAAACTTGCCTTGTAGGTTACTTTAATAACATTTCGTTCGGTTGTCAGGTGTCTACTACAGCTGGCATAGGCGCCACTTTAGTTTGTCTAAGCGGTGGAGAATATTGGTTTGGTGGTGGTGGACAGCTTGAGTAAGACGGAAGAGTCTGGTCGTATCCATCTGGGGGAGGCTGGTTGTGACTTGCTAGGGGAGGCTGATTGTAGTTCACCGGCGGAAGAGCATGTACTTGTTGCGTCGTCATCATGTGGGTTGAGACTATCTGTTGTTGCCGCTGTTGGCCGGTGACGACCACAGTACCACGTGTACGGTAGCGGTAGTAAGGACAACAAGCACAGCAGCAACAGGATGCAATGGAAGTTATGATGGCAAAGAAAATAATCGTGCCGATAACAGCCCCTGCAATAGCTCCACCACTCCAACTACAGTATGAGGAACATACTCCTCCACAACAATCCTCTCCAATGTCACACTGGTCGTCGGACGAACAGTTACAAGAAGACGATTTACTAATGCATTTGCTATTACAGCATTGCTCGCCATTGTCACATTGGTAGTTGTGCGAACAGGAACAAGATGACGAACTACCGATGCATTTGCCATTACAGCATTTCTTACTCAATCCACATTGGAAGTCGTACGAACAGGAACAAGAAGACGAACTACTGATGCATTTGCCATTACAGCATTTCTTGCTCGATCCACATTGGTAGTCGTACGAACAGGAACAAGAGGACGAACTACTAATGCATTTTCTTTTACAGCATTTCTTACTCAATCCACATTGGTAGTCGTACGAACAGGAACTTGAACAAAAAGACGAACTACTGATGCATTTGCTTTTACAGCATTTCTTACTCAATCCACATTGGTAGTCGTACGAACAGGAACTTGAACAAGAAGACGAACTACTGATGCATTTGCTTGTACAGCACTGCTCGTTCGATCCACAATGGTAGTCGTACGAACAAACATAACAACGCTGTCTGCAGACTTTATCTGTACAACAGGACTGAGGGTAGGAACAATCACTGCCGAAGGTACAGTAGGTAGCACCTCCCAAGGCAAAAGAACAGACGAAAAGAAAGCATAAAAATTTCTTGGAGGCCATTGTCCTTCACAATTTCAATGGCGTCTATTCGATGTGAGAAAACAATTAGATGCGGTTGGCTGGTTTCGAAACTCTCTCCAAGCACTTTACCATGGAAACCCCTATAGACGGTGGGAAGGGGGCAGGGGAAGGGGAAAGGGAATCGGTAGGGGAAGTTGAAGGGGAAGAGGAGAAGAGAGGTGAAATTCTGTTACAATGCATAATTTCGTAACGGGGATGGTTCAGTATCTTTCAAGTCAGGCCAAAGCATTAATTGACTTGAAAGCCAAGAGATTGCACAAAGAACCTAAAGACGTCACAAATATATGTTAAGGCTGTCCACAGGCGGCCCACGCTTCACCTGAGAGATGATCATCTTGCGCAATAATAGTCATGAAGGAATTATAAGAGTTTGTATGGGAATATTTACGACCGCTCTGAGGAATAAAACAATACGTCAAATTCTTAATAAAAATATCTCACCTTACTTCCACAGCGTATCACTTATTATCTGACCGCTTACTTTGATGAAAAGAACGCATTTTAGCCAGTTGTCAATTTAGAGGTTCTCAACGTACACGAGAAAAGCCCAAGGCTGAACACTCCATTTCCAAACGCTCGATGTTACCACCATGGGTGCCAAGTTACAGTGGGGTCCCCGGCGAGGCTCAGTTTAAAAAGGAGGCAAGGTTACCCAGCTGGTTTTCAACGGGTCACCATTAGATTCCATCCACCAAAACCACCTTGGTCGAGAGGGACTGAGATGGAATGATGGACAACTCATGACTTGTTATACTAAATGAAAATTACGAAGCTACGACAACATGCCGACTTATCCCGATGACCTTAGTATATTATTTGTTTGGGAAACTGCGTCAAAACTTTTTACTCAAGAGATGGTAAGTATTAATTTATTGTTCGATTGTAGTATTATGAAACATTTTACGCAATTTTATGCAGACATTTCACGTATTTAAAAGGTGCCCAGATGTTACGTAGTTTTGGTGGATGTAATTAGGGAACATCCACCAAAACTTTGACCGAAACCATCAACAATATATTTTTTAGTTTTGTCTATAGCCACTGTTAGATGTTCAGGGAGACAAAAGATTTATACCAATAATTAGCAGTTAGTGCTCTGGCTAATTATTTTTTATGGTGCACAATTGCTGACCGACCAAACGTTCATAATGATTATCATAACTCATAACACATAGAATAAAGTGGTTTTGGTGGATGTTTCTCTCCATCCACCAAAACCACCATAGCAGTTTCTGCTACTTCCTTACAGAAGACTGATGTGACCTGCTATTTGGAGTACATAACCACAATATATTTCTTTGTATGTAGAGATATTTTGCAAAGTTCTTGAGTCAGCACCTTTTATTATTGAAACCATAATCATAACATGGTGCACAATATAGAATACAAAAGGTTCTGGTGTGGCAATCATGTAATCTTGAAACAGGAGAGTTTTAAAGATGACGACTTAAACAGACATTTGCAACAAAATTCCAGGTCCAGAAATTTCTTCCACTATTTCTGCTAAAATCATAACCTTTAAGTGCAATAAAGCAGCACATCAGTAATTGTTATCAGGGGTCTGAAAATCCTATAAATCTTTCACATTTATTTCAAGTAACCTGTTATTTCACATGGATGAATAAGTATACACTCAAGATGAAGAATGTCTTACATTTTACAAATTATTTCCCTTTTTATGGATAGACAGTGAAAGGCCTTTGCCACATTGGTGAATCAAACCATTGTATACCATGGATTTTCTAATAATTATTTGTTTTTGCTCACAATATCCAGAAAAATGGAGGGGATAAATTTAAATAGCAAATTCTATTAATGGTTAAAATTAAATAACATTGGAAGATCAAATTAACTTTGTACTGTTTAAAATTCAGTTTTGGTTTCTTGCTTATTCCAGCCTCTTAATATTCAAAAGCATTCCTTGTCATTTTTTTGTTCTTTTGTGTAACATAACTTGAAAAATAAACACAGAGAAAGGAAACCACAAAGGATTAAACTTGAAGCTAAAGCAAAGTTTAAGTTGAGCCATAGCTGATCCAAACACTGAGCACTTTATATTGTAACCCATTTAGCAGTAAAGTTTATCTAGTATATGTCTGCCAGCTTGTCACATTTCTTACCCCTCTCCTTCAAAAGTCTCTATAAATAAATTTTTCTCTGTGGTCCCTAATTGATGATAAGTATATTACAGCTCCTCAATTTCCCTCTCTCAAGACAAGGTTACTCTAAATTTAACAAAGTAATGGACTTGATAAAACTCAAACTATAACTCAGCTGACTGCTACTTGCAACCTTAATTTCTTGATATCAGTATACAATAATCAATGTTATAAATAAGAACCGTAATGCTTAATTTTGCATTGATTACCTTCCTCCTTTTCATTTGCAGACCAGACTGGAACCTCTATAGGTGTGTTTGCTTGTTTTGAGTGGGGATGGAAGAAAAGGAGTCATGCCGCATATCTGATTTATTAAACCAGATATGTTCTGTTTATACATGAGTAGAACTACCTTGTTTTCTGGAAAAAAATGAAATTTCTCGCATTTTTATCTGTGTTTTGCATTCAAACTTCCTTGTGTCTTGGACAAGAAATCTTATTTTCTTGAAAACAAAATCTTTGTTTCCGGCCTTCTGTAATAGGTAAATATAACAGTGTAAGATAAGTGACAGTGTATTTCTCAAGTTAATTTTTGGAATGTGACAAAACGGAAGTGTCATAGCGTGATAAAGAGCCAACATATGATTGCTTGATAGAAAGCAAAAAATGCAGAATTGCCTATATTTTCTCCTTTGTCAGCAGCATATGTTAGTGAAAAGTTCTTATAATTGTTAACTTCTAAACCATCTTCAATTTAGCCAAGATTGAACTGTTATCACGTTTGTCATAAAAGTATTCTGAGATCAATGTCATATGACCCATTCATGTATTTGACCTTTCAAATTAGCAAGCCATAGTTGACAGTAACACAAAGGTTGAGGATAAAAAGAAATTATTATATACAGTACTTCTTCTGCATCTTTTCGTTTCCTTTTCTCTCCAGCTGTTCTATCTATGCCGTGTTGGCAATTGAACACTTTCCTTCCCGAAATTAGGAAAGGCACACCAGTAAAAAACGAATTTTTGCTCCTTAAATATCTCATGCATCTTCCCCGAGTATTTTGTGACTTCTGTCCGAAGAAGGAGGTGTAAGCATTAAGTTAACATAATTACTGACCCTCATAAAATCCTATTGTTCTCTCTCAGCATTATATCGGCGATTTCAGCCTGAGAAAGTATTCATATTCAGTCAAGTCCAACTGTCTGAGGAAAACGGTGGCGGTCCTTTTTGGTAGCAAGGAAATTATCAGGGGTAATCCTAAACGCGCTAAAACGTTCAATATTGCAGTGGGCTGGCTGCACTGCAATATTTTTAATAATGCAGCCTGCTTCCAGCAATATTTTTAATATTGCTGCATGACTGTGGTATTTACTTCGTTACTTTTCCACTCAGTAATTTTTGAAAATTCGCGAATGTCCGCGCATAATTTATGATGAAGATCTGAAGTTAAAAAGTAAATGAATACACCATGAGAAGTACCATTCCAGGAGACGTACAGACGAAAACATTTTACAGTTTATTTAGGGCACATCTGACAATGACAGTCTTTCTCACTTGTAAGAAATAACAATTTTCGTACTGTGAGTACTAATTACAACTGACTGATTATAATCTTCGCTCTGGTTTTCGTCTAAAACCTTTTCGCTTAACCCCTGTAACCCTGTTTCTTCCCTTTGTCCATCATATTTTCCGACCTCTGGCTCTGCGTTATGAAAATGGCAGATTCGTCTTCCGAAGAATCCTCCATCAAGCTTCAAAACAGTAGCAACTCTTTGCCTTCCAACAAACAACTCAAATAACCAAGTGCATTGCGTTAATATACAATGCAAATTACGTTTGCATGAAATTCAATCACACACCTGAAAGATGTGGAAAGTTACATAATCTTTACAAGGATTTAACAATGACTAAATTCCGGGAAATGAAAAGGGTTATGTAATTTGTATAACTACTAGACAATACGTGCTAATTGCATTGTTGGAGAGAGAAAATAGTAGGATTTCATGAGAGTCAATGATTATATCATCTTTGCAAGTAGTTAACAATGGCTGAATTGGGGAATGAAAAAGGATTATGCAATTTGTATTATTACTGGACAATGCTTGCCAGTTGCATTGTTGGTGTACCAAAACATCAATATGAAGGGGCGACCGAAATCGTCGATGTAATGCAGAGAGAGAACAATAGGATTTTATGAGGGTCAATAATTATAATAGTTAATTACTGAGGTTCGCAGCATTATTGGGTATAATGCTGCGAACCTCAGTAATTATCTATTAACCGATGATTCCACAATTGTGGTATCATCCAAGCCATGCCAGAGGACTTGAACTAAATAAACTAGTGAGAATGCACAATAGCGATAGCAAAGCTTTGTAATGCCAAAGGACTATATCAATATATATATATATATACACCGGTGTTCTCGAAACCTTTGACAGCTTTAGAGAAAGAAAACTTCGTCTATCCTGTATCAAATTCCGCAATAAGTTTATGCGCCTCATCAACAGAATTTAAGTATCCTAAATTATCTGCATGTCTACCATCAAGCAATGGTTCGCGACTTAAAATTCTCGCTATGCTGTTTCTGTTTGTTCCTCAAGAATCATGGGATTTACAGCTTCGGATGTTCGGCTACATCACTTGCGGATTTCCGAGAATCTTCGGTTATGTTTTGCAAGTCATTAAATATTCCATCTCAGTCCCTCTCGACCGAGGTGGTTTTGGTGGATGGAATCTAATGCTGACCTTTTCAACGATCGTGTGTCAAGGTCGATGTGGACGCCATGACTATTATTGCGCAAGATGATCATCTCACAGCTGGAGCTTGGGTCGCCTGTGGGCTGTCGTCATTCAAAAAAACACAGTCATTCGTAAATATTGATCTCCGATAAAGATATCTTTCTTTAATTTTTTTTAATGAGTACTAGTGAGCAGTAAACAGCTATAGATCTTGTCAACTTGATTTGTTTTCTCCCAACCGTTTCGTCTGATCACACAGACTTCGTGAGGGAGTTTGAACAAGATGGTTTAAAGAAACTTATTATATACCTTAATTACAGAGTACAATTCACGTTCCAACAAGGCCGTCAACAGCAATAAATACTCACGTAACGTACGTGCAAATATCACTGAAGTTCTGCGCGATGTTGAGTTTAATTTTTGGGCTCTCGGATTTAAAGTTGAGTGAAGATTTCGAGGTGCAAGGTTACACGAGTTGAGCCTTCGTTACAAGGGAGCTGATTAGCGCGGTAAAAAGCGATTGATCTAGTCGTGACTGGTTTAAGTTCTGGATCTGCTGAAGAAGATTGAACGATCCGAGGTTTCTTTTGACAAGTTTTGAATACTCTACTGAAAAGATCTGATGAAGTTAGAAGTTTGTACAACAACAAGAAAGCCGTATCATTATCCATGATTAACATGTACCTTGAAACAACCTCTCTTGTAAACCCAAGTTTCTTACCATTATTTTTGCAGTTTACAATTTACAGACGCAACTCCACTTCATTAATATAAAAAATCTGAGAAATGCCGCTTCAAAAAATAGAATATAAAAAACTTTGATTTTAAAAATGCAATATGCACAAATTAGTTTCCTGACATTGAAGTAATTGTGACTTTTTTACTTGATAAAAGTCCGCTTTAAGGTATTTTCTTTTCTTTTGATTAATATTTTTACCATAAAAATCATTTTTTAGCTCTCAATAGAATAAATTGAAACATCATAAATATAAAGGCACTAATTCTATGGAGACATATCCGGATCCATTGAAAAACTAACTAACTGTATTTCCGCAAGCATCCGCCGTGATTAGAGGAAATTAAATGACGAACTTCCTGTAAGATTACTTGTCACGCAATTCGAGTAACGAGGACATTAAAGCTTACTGTCGAGAAATCTACGACTGGATAAGAATCTTGGGATAGCAATCATAACTGTTCTTTAAATTCAATCCAACCTGTTGGCAGATCACGGCAAAGGAGTCTATCTCATACCTGAATACGTCAAATAAAATGAGTTGCTGTTTGTTTCTTCTTAGATGTCTGACTTGCTTCAGACATCTAAGTACTTGGCTAGTGAGCGGGACGCCATCGAAACGACTTGTCATTGTACCTCAGATGAAGGATACACAGTTGGATAAGGTGGCGGATAAGTGGGTGGTGCCTGGTTGTAACCCTGAGGAGGCTGATTGTAACCCATTGGAGCGACGGAGGAGCTTGTACCGGCTGCGTCATCATCGTGTGCCTGTGAGTTGGGACGAACAGTTGTTGCGGTAATGAATAAAGGGGTAAGTTTCTAAAGAAACTGTGATGCTGTGTCGGTGGGAGAGTATAACAGGGTGTTTAGTAATATCAACTGAGTTGATAACGTAAATTGGTCACCGTAAATACTGTAAGTTTAACAATTTTCTTTGGAGACGTTATCTATACAACAGGATTCAAGGACCGAACAATCAGAGCGTTTCGAACGGTATTTACCATTTCCAATTCGAATTATGTCACTGGGAACATGGAAGCCCAAATTTTTTAGCCAAATTTACAAGCAAAGTGCGCGAAATGTAAACACCAGCCACTCGACGGGGAAAGTGCAAACTGAAAGATTACAACTGATTAGACTCAAATCTATGCATGCGTTTGCACCGTTATATGCATGATCCGCGCGGACTGGGGCTAGGAGGGGGATTGGTTTCTACAACATGCTTTCTGACCTTTTTCAACGTCTTATCAACGTCGACACATCCGGCTCTGTTATGATTATGGTAATTACATCACGCGAACCTCATGAGTATGATTGTAAAACATAGCAGTTTTCCTTGTATTGTACTTCTCTGATAAGAGTGAAATTGCAATTGCCGAGACCTCTTTCTTCACTGCCAACCCAAGTTAGGAAAACCATCTGAGGTCCATCGCGGCTAGCTCGTCATGGCGGTCTCCAGTCACCGCAGCGAAGCAAGCCTAAGAAATTACATCGGCCGCCCTTCGAGTGAACAACTACGATCTTGCTCTGATATCCTTTCCGATGTCTTGAGTGGAAGGCTACATCAGTCACAGTAGCAGAGTTGTACGGCGTGGTCATCTAGAGCAATCTTTCTGTTCATGTGAAACACGCGCCTTAAACAGTTTGTTTTCTAATTGTCATGTGAAAATAAAATTCTGTGCTTTCACGAGCTTCAATTCCGCCGGATTTCACTAAACATTTGACTTCTATATTCTGTATTAGAGACTGAAAAACTTCAGGTAAACGTGTTAAATTCAACCTGCCGAACTATTTTCGTAGATTGTGGTGATGTTTCGTAGATGTTTGATGATTTCAGAACTTGATGGTTTGACATTTTTGACAGCTTTAGTCTTGTTCAACCAATCAGATTATTTGAACTATTCTAACAAGGATTCTGATTGGCTTATTGTAGTGTGCGTAATGAAAGTATAGAGCATGCTGACGACACTATTGTTCGCTTTGGAAACAAAGTTTGTTTCGAAAACTAGAAGTAATGCGTGGGGAATTGATCAGCGTTGACTGTGCTCTGTTCTGTTGTAAAGCACTCGGAAAGGTGGCCAGAGCACTCAAGAAGTGGGGAGAAACACCCAAATTCATTTCGTCTTTCTCCCTACACTTCTTTTGTGCTCTAGCCGCATCCGGCGTGCATTACAACAGAACAGAGCACAGTCAAGGCCTCTTTATTTGTTAAATCAACGTTAACGTCAACACTTCCGGCTCTATAAAGACTACAGTAATTATATCCGCGAACCTAAGAGCTATGATGTAAAACATCGCAGTTTTCCTCGCATTTACTTCTCTGATAAGAGCGAACTTGCAATTTTCGAAACCTAATTCTTTACCACCAATCCAAATTAGTAAAAACATCTGCTTCTAGCAGGTTTTGGGTCACACAAATTTTAATTTCAAATTGTGTCTACATCTGTCAATATGATGAAGATGTCTGCCAAATACAAGGTCCTTTTAGACTAAATAATAGGAAAAAATCCGGGATTGAACCGGTTTGTTTTAGCCAATTAATGTCTCCTTCATCAGGTTTCATCGTAGAAAAGCTTCCGCGACAAATGCATGACCGGGTTTGAAACTGAAAGCAAAGATATAACCGTATACATATTTTTTCACCTGGTTGGTCTCAACAGATCTCGTCAGTTTTGATGAAAACAAATCATCAAAGGCCAATTTCTCAATGAATCGCTCAGACGACATTTTCGCCATGCTTACAGCCACAAAGTAAAACTTCGAAATATCAGAAGTAAAATTCACGTGCGAACCGGTTATCTGCATAACAATCGGCAGTGCATTAACAAAAATTTATTATTCAAAACGATGGTGACAATACACAAATGTAAATACTTCTCGACATTGACAGCATATGCTGTCGTAAGATATCCTAAAGATCTGATCACCTAAAAATAGAAAATGAAAAAAGCAACAAATCTCACTGAATGCTTACATCTCTAAATAAGGTAGCAGCTGTAATATAGTAAATCAAACCGAGCTCATAATACAAATTTTTAACCTATGTAATTATATTACTGAGATTGTCAATTTGACTGCTAAGCGATATGATCGACATTCGCAATCTTGAAAATTTCATAAACGGAAATTGATTGAGAACTGTCGATGAAACTATAGACTCGGTTAACCACAGCCTGATCGGTTTAATATGACAATTAAAGTGAGACTACATTTCTAAGAATACAATTATTATATTCATTCAGGAAAATCAATGCAAATGGCAGGACTTATCTATCTCTAACAAAAATCCTTCTTCACAAGAAATCTGCGTCTACTTTTTGTTTTTCTTTGAACGACGATGGCGAAATAGATGTTCAAATTTTCAAATATACAGCAGGCAGATCATGGCTAAGATTAGTATAATTTCATTTGATTAGAGTACCTATTCGCTGACTTATACTTCTTAAAACTATCCTTAGAAAATCTTACATAACATTTGGTATATCGGACTACGTTTACATCTATGAAAATGGAAAATAAAAACCAAAGGTTTTTTATTTCACCCGAACGGTGATCTGCTTGGAGAGGTTACTTTGCAGGTTACTTTCATTAGATCTCGTTCGGTTGTTCGGTGTTTACTGCTGCTGGCCTCGGCGCCGCTTTAGCTTGTTCCAGCGGTGGAGGATATTGGTTTGGTGATGGTAAACAGCCTGAGTAAGGCGGAGGAGCCTGATTGAAACCTGGAAGAGGCTGATCGTATCCATCTGGAGGAGGCTGGTTGTAACATAGTAGGGGAGGCTGGTTGTAGTTCAACGGCGGAGGAGCACATGCTTGTTGCGTCGTCATCATGTGGGTTGAGACCATTTGTTGTTGTGGCTGTTGGCCTGTGACGACCACAGTGCCGGGTGTACGATAGCGGTAGTACGGGCAACAAGCACAGCAGCAGCAGGATACGATGGAAATCATGATGGCAAAGAAAATAATCGTGCCGATAACAGCCCCTGCAATAGTTCCACCACTCCAACCACAGTATGAGGAACAAACTCCTCCACAACAATCCTCTCCAATGTCACACTGGTCGTCGGACGAACAGTTGCAAGAAGACGATTTACTAATGCATTTGCTTTTACAGCACTGCTCGCCACTGTCACATTGGTAGTCGTACGAACAGGAACAAGAGGACCAACTACTGATGCATTTGCCATTACAGCATTGCTCGCCACTGTCACATTGGTAGTCGTACGAACAGGAACAAGAGGACGAACTACTGATGCATTTGCCATTACAGCATTTCTTGCCCGATCCACATTGGAAGTCGTACGAACAGGAACAAGAAGAAAGACTACTAATGCATTTGCCATTACAGCATTTCTTGCTCGATCCACATTGGGAGTCGTACGAACAGGAACAAGAAGACAAACTACTGATGCATTTGCTTTTACAGCATTTCTTGCTCGATGCACATTGGGAGTCGTACGAACAGGAACAAGAAGAAAAACGTCTGATACATTGGCGTTTACAGCACTGCTCGTTCGATCCACATTGGTAGTCGTCCGAACAGACAGAACATTGCTGTCTACAGATTTTATCTGTACAACAGGACTGAAGGTAGGAAAAATCACTGTCGTCGTTGCAGTAGGTAGCACTTCCGAGCTAAAGCCGAATCATCATCCTTGATTTACATGTACCTTGAATCACCCACCCTTGAAAACCAAAATTTCTTAACATTAGGTTTACAATTTAAGATCGCATCTCCCCTTTCTTAATTTAAAAAAAAAAGATCTGGTATATTTCATATTAAAAAGTGAAATATTAAAAACCTTGAGTTTAATGGAAAATCATGACGTTACAATATACAAAAGTTAGTTTCCTGACATTGAAGTAGTGGTGACTTTATTACCGAATAAGAGTTCGCTTTAGGGTATTTATTATTCTTTTTTTGTTCATTTTTTTTCTACAATAAAAATCATGTTCTAGCTCTCTATAGAATAAATGGAAACATCGTAAACAAGGGCACTAACTCTATGGAGACACATCGATCGTAAAACCAACTGTATTTCCGCAAGCATCCGCCGTAATTTCATGAAAATTAATGACGAACTTCCGGGAAGATTAATTGTCACACAAGTAATGTTCCGTAGGTCACGTTTCGATGGCGCCTCGCTCACCGGCCAAGTCGCCCAGAAGCAAGTCAACATAGAAACAAATGGCAACTCATTTATATACCGTATTCACGTATGACATAGACTCCTATATGAGTGGTAGAGAGTAATTTTGCATTAACCAGTCTAGGCGTTGGATTGAATTTAGAGAAAAGTTATGATTGCCATCCCAAGATTCTTATCCAGTCGTCGATTTCCCGACAATAAGCTTAAATTTCCTCGTTAGTCGAATTGCTTTCATGCTCAGTTAGATTGTAAGCTTATGAACGGTGAAAAAAATCAAACACAGCTAGCATAATTCTAAAATTATCACCACTAATCGGCGTTACCACCAGCCCTAAATAATCGCTAAAAACTACGACTTATCCACCAGTTGGCGTTATCCGGCTCAGAGGACCAGAATGAATTGTCGCGTTAAACGCTTCCGCCACAAAGATAAGTACTGTAATTCACAATTCAACCATTTATTACTTTTTCTTAACCACGAGGTCGCGTAAAATCACATGACCTTAACGTTAATAATTCAATGGCACGCAATGCGTGCAAACAAGGTAAAAAAATATATTAATATATATAGGAAGTCTGCAAGTCGATTTTTGCGTGGAACAGTGCTCATTACATTGAAGCAGAGAAGAATTAATATTATGAGAGGGAAAAAGGGGCGCAATATCGATGTTCAGTCGCGACAAGCCAACTACGTCTCGTGTTTCTCCCTGCGCTTCTTTCGTGCTCTAGCCGCTTCCTGCGTGCTTTGAAACAGAACAGAGCACAGTCAAGACTTTTTATTTGTTAAATCAACGTCAACACATTCGCTTCTGACTAGGATTGTAAAACATCACAATTTTTCTTGCATTTTACTTCTCTGATACAAGCGAACTTGCAATTGTCAAGACCTCTTTCTTCAATGCCAACCCAACTTAATGAAACCATCTTCTTATAGTAGGTTTTGGTTCTCACAAAGCGCAACTTGAATTTTAATTTCAAATAATGTCTGCATCTGCCAGTATGATGAAGATGTCCGCCAAATACAAGGTCCTTTTAGACTAAATATGGCAGGACAAAGTCGGGATTTAACCAGTTTCTTTCACCTAATTAATGTCTCCTTCATTAGGTCTCATCGTACAAAAGCTTCCGCGACAAATGCATGATTAGGTTCAAGACTGAAAGCAAAGATGTAGCACTATGCATATGTTTTACACCTGGTTGGTCGCGACAGATCTCGTCAGATTTGATGAAAACAAATCGCCCAAACACAAGCTTCTCAATAAATCGTTCAGATGAAATTTCCGTCACGTTTACAAGCACAAATAAAAAGTTCGGAATATCCGAAGTAAAATTCGCTTGCGAACCAGTCACCTGCATATCAAACTGAACCTTACACACGGCAGCTGATTAACGGCAATTTATTATTAAAAAAACATTGCTACAACACACAAAGCTGAATACTGCTCGACATCGACATAACATATGTTGTCGAAGGATCTGCTGAAGATGCGATCAGCTAAAAGTAATACTTTACAAAGGTAGCAGCTCAGATATTGCAACAACAACCTGGCCAATTCAAAAAAATTTAAGCTGTGATATTCTATTACCGAGATTGACTGTTATACAACACGATCGACATTCGCCATCTTGAAAATTTCATAGGCGGAAATAGATTAAAAACTATCGATGGAAGCATAGACTGGATCAAATACAGTCACATCGGTTTAATATGGCAGTTAAGTGAACCACATTTCTAAGAATACAATATTCAATCTGGAAAAATGATGCAAATGGCCCGACTCACCTTTCTCTGACAAAAATCCTCTCCACAAGGAAACTATGTCTACTTTTTGTTTTTCTTTGTGTGACGAAAGCAAAATGGAAGATTAAATAAGCAGATATACAGCATACAGGTCATTCTATTCTTCATGTACTCCTTAAAATATTGAAACTATCCCTAAAAAATGCTAACATAACATTCAGCATTCAGTAACTTGACTACGTTTACGCTTACGTAAGTGGAAATTAAACCGAAAGATATTTATTTCACCGAAACAGTTCTGTTGGGTGGTTATTTTTATTAGCACGTGTTCGGTTGTCCAGCGTTTATTGCAGCCGGCATCGGCACCGCTTGAACTTGTCCCGGCTGTGGAGGATATTGGTTTGGTGGCGGTGGATAGCTCGGGTAAGGTGGAGGTGCCTGATTAAAGCCTTGAGGAGGCGGGTTGTTACCAGCTGCTGGAGGCTGATTGTAGTTCACCGGCGGAGGAGCATGTACTTGTTGCGGCGTCAAGTGTGTGTGAGTTGAGACCATTTGTTGCTGTGGCTGTTGGCCGGTGACGACCGCAGTACGGGGTGTACGATAGCGGTAGTATGGGCAACAAGCACAGCAGAGACAGGACACAATGGAAATGATGATGGCGAAGAAAATAATTGTGCTGATAATAGCGCCTGCAATAGCTCCACCACTCCAACCACAGTATGATGCCGAACAAACTCCCCCACAACAATCCTCTCCAATGTCACAATCGGAGTCGTACGTACAGTAACAAGAAGACGATTTACTGATGCATTTGCTATTACAGCACTGCTCGCCACTGTCACATTGGTGGTCGTATGAACAGGAACAAGAAGACGAACTACTGATGCATTTGCTATTACAGCATTTCTTGCTCGATCGACATTGGTAGTCGTACGAACAGGAACAAGAAAACGAACTACTGATGCATTTGCCATTACAGCACTGCTGGCTAATGTGACACTGGTAGTCGTTAGAACAGGAACAAGTGGACGAACTACTGATGCATTTGTTATTACAGCATTGCCCGTAAGTTCCACACTGGTAGTCGTACGAACAGTAACACCTCTGTCTACAGACTTTATCTGAACAACAGGACAAACTGAGGGAACAATCGCTGTCGTAGTTACAGCTGGTAGCAATTCCCAAGGCAAAAAAAAAGTCGATAAGAAAGCATAAAAGTTTCTTTGAGGCCATTGTCCTAGCACAATTTCAAAGGCATCTGTTCGATGTGACGCGGTTGGCTGGTTTCCAAAATTATCATATATGGTGGCATTGATGGGGATTTTGGGGAAGGGGGGGGGGGGTGGAGAGGGGATGTTGAGGGGAACGAGGAGAAAGTCCATAACATTTAACCAAAGAAGGTCATGAGATGCCCCGGTATTACACTCTAGGACAGGGCAAACAAACTGGCCGCACCGAACGATGCAAAATTAGTATTTTTTGTTTTCGTTTTCTTCGGCTCGACTTTTGAAGAAGCGTACTTAACTTTTCGCGTACTCCTTATGCGATCGATAAGATGCACCGTAACCTCCGCACAGCCACACCTTCACCCGCAACTCCTCCCCCCCCCCCTCTCCTTCCCCGAGGTAAAACGGAAGAAAGGGAACTTCTACGAAAACCTGACACAAATCGTATTCTGTGAAGTCACTCTAAACTATGCAAAATTATGTAACTTGATAATATTTTTTGCTAGCGTGAAAGGTAATGGCTGATACTACTTTGCGAAACGAAACGAAACGAAACGAAACCAGACGAGATATAACGAAACTAAAGGAATTATGCAGATGTATTTTCTAATAAGGTAAGTGATTCGCTCCTGTGATTGAAGCGACTATTTTAATTTGAAGATTTCACCACTAACTGATCTTCACGTACATGGAATTTATTTTGCACTCGTAATAGAAGAAGAAGTAGTCAACTGTAGTCACACTTTTGAGATGTAAGTCGCGTAACGAACTTCTAGGTTTTAAATAACTAGTGACCTGATCTATTTTTGGCTCGTTGCGCTAAGATAATTAAATATTCACAAAAAAAGTGACAAACGGTTTGAAAAATGCAAATCAGTAAGGGTAACTTCCAAAAGGGTTTTGGAGAAATCGTCAATTGATAAGAAGGATTCTAAGTCATTTCGCTAAATAGTAATTTAGGAAGAGTTACTCTTTTGCGATATCGACTATTTTTTCCGCTGCGGTGACAATGTGACCTCTTTCATGTCACAAAAATACATTTAAACATTACAAATTAGTTAGTACAGAACCAAACATTTTGGCATCTTCTTATTTCTTAAACCGTATTAAAAATATACTTTGCAAAATAGTAATTTTAGGAGAGACACTATTTTAAGAAGTAGACTATCTTTACCCAACAATAATGTCGTTTTTTTCGGGTCACAAAAATTCATTAAAACTTTAAATTATAGTATATTCCGATAGATCTTGGTCACCTCCTATTTCATTATCCATGTAAAATCAATTTCGCAAAGTAGTAACTTTATAGCAATTACTATTTTGCGAAATGAACTATTTTCACTGAGCGGTGACGATGAAGCCATTCTCGCGTCATACAACGGCTTTGGTAATTTGCTAATTTGAAATATTTAAATTTATTTTCGTAACATAAAAGATGTCACATTGTCACCGCAAGGTGAAAATGGTCGATTTCGCAAAATATATGTAAAAAATTAAAAATCCTCCTTCACGATTAACGTTTACTCCGAAATTATTGTGAAAGTTATCTCTGAATATTAGATAATATACCGCATTATCCTTTTAGTTTCGCCTGGTTTCGTTTCGTTTCGTTTCGCAAAGTAGAATAAGCCAAAGGTAATCGAGATTCACAACAACATTGAAAAGAATTCATTTTCCACGCCTAATTCGGGTAAATTTACAATTTACTGTCCGCGTTCAAATGTATACTTTGCTTTAAGGATACAGAAAAAGATTATGAGCAATTTTTGGTATAGGACGTATAGAGCAAGAAGAGGACGATGTTCGATTCGCATCGCGCTTTCTAAACTAGATTTCAACGTCCAAGCGGTTTCTGCTTGCATTTGTAAACAGTGCCACGGTCGTCGAATAACGTTGCATCATTTGCCGCAAAATCTCAAGGTTTTCATAGATTTCATTGAGAGATAGTTAAGATGCAAGTGTGAAGAAAGAGTGTACTCTTTTCTCAATCGAAAGAATGGCTGCAAGAAACAAATAGCTTTGATCTAACAGCTACGCAGCACCGTTTGCAAAGAGACCGAAAGTTAAAGGCGACTTCTATATTCTGTATTAGAGACTGAAAAACTTCAGGTTAACGTGTTAAATTCAACCTGCCGATATATTTTCGTAGATTGTGGTGATGTTTCGTAGATGTTTGATGATTTCAGAACTTGATGGTTTGACATTTTTGACAGCTTTAGTCTTGTTCAACCAATCAGATTATTTGAACTATTCTAACAAGGATTCTGATTGGCTTATTGTAGTGTGCGTAATGAAAGTATAGAGCATGCTGACGACACTATTGTTCGCTTTGGAAACAAAGTTTGTTTTGAAAACTAGAAGTAATACGTGGGGAATTGATCAGCGTTGACTGTGCTCTGTTCTGTTGTAAAGCACTCAGAAAGGTGGCCAGAGCACTCAAGAAGTGGGGAGAAACACCCAACTACATTTCGTCTTTCTCCCTACACTTCTTTTGTGCTCTAGCCGCTTCCGGCGTGCTTTACAACAGAACAGAGCACAGTCAAGGCCTCTTTATTTGTTAAATCAACGTTAACGTCAACACTTCCGGCTCTATAAAGACTACAGTAATTATATCCGCGAACCTAAGAGCTATGATATAAAACATCGCAGTTTTCCTCGCATTTACTTCTCTGATAAGAGCGAACTAGCAATTGTCGAAACCTAATTCTTTACCACCAATCCAAATTAGTAAAAACATCTGCTTCTAGCAGGTTTTGGGTCACACAAATTTTAATTTCAAATTGTGTCTACATCTGTCAATATGATGAAGATGTCTGCCCAATACAAGGTCCTTTTAGACTAAATAATAGGAAAAAATCCGGGATTGAACCGGTTTGTTTTAGCCAATTAATGTCTCCTTCATCAGGTTTCATCGTAGAAAAGCTTCCGCGACAAATGCATGACCGGGTTTGAAACTGAAAGCAAAGATATAACCGTATACATATTTTTACACCTGGTTGGTCTCGACAGATCTCGTCAGTTTGGATGAAAACAAATCATCAGAGGCCAATTTCTCAATGAATCGCTCAGACGACATTTTCGCCATGCTTACAGCCACAAAGTAAAACTTCGAAATATCAGAAGTAAAATTCACGTGCAAACCGGTTATCTGCATAACAATAGGCAGTGCATTAACAAAAATTTATTATTCAAAACGATGGTGACAATACACAAATGTAAATACTTCTCGACATCGACAGCATATGCTGTCGTAAGATATCCTAAAGATCTGATCACCTAAAAATAGAAAATGAAAAAAGCAACAAATCTCAGTGAATACTTACATCTGTAAATAAGGTAGCAGCTGTAATATAGTAAATCAAACCGAGCTCATAATACAAATTTTAACCTATGTAATTATATTACTGAGATTGTCAATTTGACTACTAAGCGACACGATCAGCATTCGCAATCTTGAAAATTTCATGAACGGAAATAGATTGAAAACTGTCGATGAAACTATAGACTCGGTTAAACACAGCCTGATCGGTTTAATATGACACTTAAAGTGAGACTACATTTCTAAGAATACAATTATTATATTCATTCTGGAAAATCAATGCAAATGGCAGGACTTATCTATCTCTAACAAGAATCCTTCTTCACAAGAAATCTGCGTCTACTTTTTGTTTTTCTTTGAACGACGATGGCGAAATAGATGTTCAAATTTGCAAATATACAGCAGGCAGATCATGGCTAAGATTAGTATAATTTCATTTGATTAGAGTACCTATTCGCTGACTTATACTTCTTAAAACTATCCTTAGAAAATCTTACATAACATTTGGTATATTGACTACGTTTACATCTATGAAAATGGAAAATAAAAACCAAAGGTTTTTCATTTCACCCGAACGGTGATCTGCTTGGAGAAGTTACTTTGCAGGTTACTTTCATTAGATCTCGTTCGGTTGTTCGGTGTTTACTGCTGTTGGCCTCGGCGCCGCTTTAGCTTGTTCCAGCGGTGGAGGATATTGGTTTGGTGGTGGTAAACAGCCTGAGTAAGGCGGAGGAGCCTGATTGAAACCTGGAAGAGGCTGATCGTATCCATCTGGAGGAGGCTGGTTGTAACATGGTAGGGGAGGCTGGTTGTAGTTCAACGGCGGAGGAGCATATGCTTGTTGCGTCGTCATCATGTGGGTTGAGACTATTTGTTGTTGTGGCTGTTGGCAATTGAGGACCACAGTGCTGGGTGTACGATAGCGGTAGTACGGGCAACAAGCACAGCAGCAGCAGGATACGATAGAAATGATGATGGCAAAGAAAATAATCGTGCCGATAACAGCCCCTGCAATAGTTCCACCACTCCAACCACAGTATGAGGAACAAACTCCTCCACAACAATCCTCTCCAATGTCACACTGGTCGTCGGACGAACAGTTACAAGAAAACGATTTAGTAATGCATTTGCTTTTACAGCACTGCTCCCCACTGTCACATTGATAGTCGTACGAACAGGAACAAGAGGACCAACTACTGATGCATTTGCTATTACAGCATTGCTCGCCACTGTCACATTGGTAGTCGTACGAACAGGAACAAGAGGACGAACTACTGATGCATTTGCTATTACAGCATTTCTTGCCCGATCCACATTGGAAGTCGTACGAACAGGAACAAGAAGAAAAACTACTGATGCATTTGCCATTACAGCATTTCTTGCTCGATCCACATTGGTAGTCGTACGAACAGGAACAAGAAGACGAACTACTGATGCATTTGCTTTTACAGCATTTCTTACTCGATCCACATTGGAAGTCGTACGAACAGGAACAAGAAGAAAAACTACTGATGCATTTGCCATTACAGCATTTCTTGCTCGATCCACATTGGGAGTCGTACGAACAGGAACAAGAAGACGAACTACTTTTACATTGGCTTTTACAGCACTGCTCGTTCGATCCACATTGGTAGTCGTACGAACAGACAGAACAACGCTGTCTGCAGACTTTATCTGTACAACAGGACTGAAGGTAGGAACAATCACTGTCGTAGGTACAGCAGGTAGCACTTCTCACGGCAAAGAAACAGACGAAAAGAAAGCATAAAAGCTCCTTAGAGGCCATTGTCCTTTCACAATTTCAATGGCGTCCGCTCGATGTGAGGAAATAATTTGATGAATTAGGTGCGGTCAGCTGGTTTCCAAATTCTTTCCAGAACTACCATGGAAACCGCCACTGATGGTGGGAAGGGGGCGGGGCCAGGGGAAAGGGAACGATAGGGGAGGTTGGTCTTAATTAAAAAAAAAAGATCTGGTATATTTCATATTAAAAAGTGAAATATTAAAAACCTTGAGTTTAATGGAAAATCATGACGTTACAATATACAAAAGTTAGTTTCCTGACATTGAAGTAGTGGTGTCTTCATTACCGAATAAGAGTTCGCTTTAGGGTATTTATTATTCTTTTTTTGTTCATTTTTTTTCTACAATAAAAATCATTTTCTAGCTCTCTAGGGAATAAATAGAAACATCGTAAACAAAGGCACTAACCCTATGGAGACATATCGATCGTAAAATCAACTGTATTTCCGCAAGCATCCGCCGTAATTTCAAGAAAATTAATGACGAACTTCCGGGAAGATTAATTGTCACGCAAGTAATGTTCCTAGTATTGCAGATTGTGAACTTTGGTTTGACATTTTTGACAGCTTTGGTCTTTTTCAACCAATCAAATTATTTGAACCATTCTGTCAAGGATTCTGATTGGCTTATTGTTGCGTGTTTTATGAGAATATAGAGTATGCTGCAAACAAGATTATATATAGATAGATAAGTTAAAGAGTTAAAGAGGACGCATCGATTCTCTGTGACTCTGAGTTTCGCACCTAAGCGCCGGTCTGCATTCTCTTTAATTCTTTAACTTTCGTATACTTACCTCTGCTACCACAGCATTGAGCACTTTATGCTAAGGTAGACTCAACCCCCACATTCATTTATATATATATACAAATGTGGGGGTAGAGTCTACCTTGGCATAAAATGCTCAATGCTGTGGTAGCAGAGCTGAGTATAAATAAGTGAAAGAATCAAAGAGGACGTATCGATTCTCTGTTACTCTGAGTTTCGCGCCTAAGCGCTCGTCAGACAGAACTCGTCAGAAAGTTGTCTGACGAGCGCTTAGGCGCGAAACTCAGAGTAACAGAGAATCGATGCGTCCCCTTAGATTCTTTCACTTTTATATATATATATATATATATAGGAAGTCTGCAAGTCGATTTTCGCGTGGAGCAGTGCTCACTACGTTGAAGCAGAGCAGAATAAATATTAGACAAGATGAAAAATATATTAAAAAAAATATACATCGATGTTCAGTCGCTACTAGCTGACTACGTCTCGTGTTTCTCCCTGCGCTTCTTTCGTGCTCTACCCGCTTCCTGTGTGCTTTGAAACAGAACAGAACACAGTCAAGACTTTTTATTTGTGAAATCAACGTCAACAAATCCGCTTCTATTGAGATTATAGTAATTACATCACGTGAACCACATGACTAGGATTATAAAACATCACAGTTTTCCTTGCATTTTACTTCTCTGATACGAGCCAACTTGCGATTGTCGAGACCTCTTTCTTCAGTGCAAGCCCAACTTAACGAAACCATCTTCTTCTAGTAGGTTTTGGGTCTCAAAAAGCCCAATTTGAATTTTAATTTCAAAAAATATCTGCATCTGCCAATATGATGAAGATGTCCACAAATACAAGGTCCTTTTAGACTAAATATGGCAGGATAAAATCGGGATTTAACCGGTTTCTTTTAGCTAATTAATGTCTCCTTCATCAGGTCTCATCGTAGAAAAGCTTCCGCGACAAATGCATAATTAGGTTTAATACTGCAAGCAAAGATGTAGCACTATGCATATATTTTACACCTGGCTGGTCTCGACTGATCTCGTCAGTTTTGATGAAAGTAAATCGCCCAAACACAAACTTCTCAATAAATCGTTCAGATGAAATTTCCGTCACGTTTAAGAGTACAAATAAAAAGTTCGGAATATCCGAATTAAAATTCACTTGCGAACCGGTCACCTGCATATCAAACTGAACCCTATGCGCGGCAGCTGATAAATAACAATTTATTATTCAAAAACATTGCTACAACACACAAAGCTAAATACTGCTCAACATCGACAAAGCATATGCTGTCGAAAGATCTGCTGGAGATTCGATCAGCTAAAAGTAGAGTTCTATAGAAAGGTAGCAGCTGAAATATTGCAACAACAACCTGGCCAATAAAAAAATTTAAGCTATGATGATATTCTATTACGGAGATTGACTGTTATACGGCACGATCGACATTTGCCATCTTAAAAATTTCATAGGCGGAAATAGATTGAAAACTGTCAATGGAAGCATAGACTGGATCAAATACAGTCACATCGATTTAATATGGCAGTTAAGTGAAACGACATTTCTAAGAATAAAATATTCTATCTGGAAAAATGATGCAAATGGCCCAACTCACCTTTCTAGGACAAAAATCCTTTCCACAAGGAAACTATGTCTACTTTTTGTTTTTCTTTGTGTGACGAAAGCAAAATGGAAGATTAAATTTGTATATATACAGCGTACAGGTCATTCTATACTTCATGTACTCCTTAAAATGTTGAAACTATCCCTAAAAAATACTAACATAACATTCAGCATTCAGTAACTTGACTACGTTTATGTTTATGTAATTAAACCGAAACATATGTATTTCACGGGAACAGTTCTGTTGGGTGGTTACTTTTATTAGAACTTGCTCGGCTGTCCAGCGTTTATTGCAGCCGGCATCGGCGCCGCTTAAGCTTGTCCCAGCGGTGGAGGATATTAGTTTGGTGGCGGTGGATAGCTCGGGTAAGGTGGAGGTGCCTGATTAAAGCCTTTAGGAGGCAGGTTGTAACCAGCTGGATTGTAGTTCACCGTCGGAGGAGCATGTACTTGTTGCGTCGTCATGTGTCTGTGAGTTGAGCTCCACTGCTCCAACCACAGAATGATGAATAACAGACTCCCCCACAACAATCCTCTCTAATGCCACAATCGGAGTCGTACGTACAGTAACAAGAAGACGAACTACTGATGCATTTGCTATTGCAGCATTTCTGCCACATTGGTAGTCGTACGAACAGTTGTAACATGTCTGTCTACAGACTTTATGTGAACAACAGGACTCACTAAGGGAACAATCGCTGTCGTCGTTACAGTAGGTAGCACTTCCCAAGTCAAAGAAATAGACGAAAAGAAAGCATAAAAGTTTCTTTGAGGCCATTGTCCTTTCACAATTTCAAAGGCGTCTGTTCGATGTGAGATAATAATTTGATAAATTAGACTAAATTGGACGCGGTTGGCTGGTTTCCAAATTATCATATATGGCATTGACGGTGATGGGGGGGGGGGGAGGGAAGGGGGACGAGGAGAAAGTCCATTTTACTAAACATTTTACTAAAGAAGGTCGTGAGATGTCACGGTATTACACACTAGTACAGGGAAAACGAACTGGCCTACGGAGCAACAAACTGGCCGCACCGAGCGATGCAAAATTAGTATTTTGTGTTTTTTTATCCTCGGCTCGACTTTTGAAGAAGCTTCCTTATGCGATCGATAAGATGCACCGTAGCCTACGTGTAGCCATACCATCTCCCCCCCCCAATGTAAAACGGAAGAGAAGGAACGTCTACGAAAACCCTAATCGTACACTACTAATCGTATTCTGTGACGATACTATAAACTATGCAATATTATGTCACTTGATGATATTTTTTTCTAGCGTGAAAGGTTATGGCTGATACTACTCTGCGAAACGAAACGAACAATGAAACGAAACGAAACGAAACCAGGCGAGATATAACGAAACTAAAGGAATTTCGCAGATGTATTTTCTAATAGGGTAAAGATAACCTCCAAAAAGGTTTTGGAGTAATCGTCAATTGATAAGAAGGATTTTTAGTCATTTCGCTGAATAGTAATTCAGGAAGAGTTACTATTTTGCGAAATCGACTATTTTTTCCTGCGGTGACAATGTGACCTCTTTCATGTCACAGATATGCATTTAACATTACAAGTTAGTTCAGAACCAAACATTTTGGCCTCCTCTTATTTCTTAAACCGTATTAAAATATATTTCGAAAAATAGTAATTTTAGGAGAGACACTATTTTAAGAAATAGACTATCCTCACCCTACAATAATGACTTTCTTTTCGGGTCCCAAAAATACGTTTCAACTTTAAATTATAGTATATTCCCATAGATCCTGGTCACCTCCTATTTCACTATCCATATAAAATTAATTTCGCAGAGTAGTAATTTTAAGTCAATTACTATTTTACGAATGATTATAATCACTGAGCGGTAACGATGAAGCCATTCTCGTGTCACACAACAGCTTTGGTACTTTACTAGTGTGTAATATTTCAATTCATTTTCGTGACATGGAAAATGTCACATGGTCACCGGAGGGTGAAAATGGACGATTTTGTTAAATATATTAAATAAATTAAAATCCCCCTTAAAGACTAACGTTTACTTCAAAATCCTCCTTAACGACTAGCGTTTACCACAAAATCCTTGTAAAAGTTATCTTTACATTTTGGATAATATACTTCATTATTCTTTTAGTTTCGCCTGATTTTGTTTCGTTTCGTTTCGCAAAATAAAATTTCACTGGCGCACAGGCGACCCAAGCTCCTAAACCTTTCAGCTGAATTGTGATCTTCTTTCATTTTTCAAGAAAGTTTGGACTGAAATTTCCAGTTGACTTACCTTCGGCACGTTTTCCAGTCCAACTGGTAGTGGATCTCGTCCATCGCCCCAATCGCTCAATTCATCTTCTATTCCCACAGAAATTCGCAAAAACCACAATATAATCGCTAAAAACCACGACTTATCCACCGGTTAGTATTATCCGGCTCGAAGGACCAAAAAGAATTATCGCGCAAAATGCTTCCACCACAAAGTTAAGTACTGTATTTTACAACTCAATCATTTATTTTTTTTTTCAACCACGAGGTCTCGTAAAATCACAAGACTTTGACGTTTCTGATTCAATGGCACGTAATACGACAAGTCGACTACGTCTCGTGTTTCTCCTTACGCTTCTTTCGCGATCTAGCCGCTTCCTGCGTACTTTGAAACAGAACAGAGCATGTTCAAGGCTTTTGTATTTGTTAAATCAACGTCAACACATCCAGCTCCATTGAGATTATGGTAATTACATCACGTGAGCCTCATGGCTATGGTTTGAAAACATCACAGTTTTCCTTCCATTTTACTTCTCTGATACGAACGAACTTGCAATTGCCAAGACTTCTTTCTTCACTGCCAACCTAACTTAGTCAAAACAATCTGCTTCTACCACGTGGTTTGGGTCCCACATCGCCCAACTTGGATTTTAATTTCAAATAGTGTCTGCATCTGCCAATATGATGAAGATGTCCGCCACATATAAGGTCCTTTTAGACTAAATATGGCAGGACAACATCGGGATTTAATCGGTTTCTTTTAGCTAATTAATGTCTCCTTCATCAGGTCTCATCGTAGAAAAGCTTCCGCGACAAATGCATGATTAGGTTTAGCACTGCAATCAAAAATGTAGCACTATGCATATGTTTTACACCTGGTTGGTCTCGACAGATCTCGTTAGTTTTGATGAAAGTAAATCGCCCAAACACCAACTTCTCAATAAATCGTTCAGATAAAATTTCTGTCACGTTTACGAGCACAAAGAAAATTTTCTGAATATCCGAAGTAAAACTCACTTGCGAACCGGTCACCTGCATATCAAACTGAACCTTACACACGGCAGCTGATTAACAACAATTTATTATTCAAAAAACATTGCTACAACACGCAAAGCTAAATAATGCTCAACATCGACATAGCATATGCTGTCGGTCGGAAGACCTGCTGAAGATTCGATGAGCAAAAAGTAGAATACTATACAAAGGTAGCAGCTCAAATATTGCAACAATAGCCTGAGATTGACTGTTATACGACACGATCGACATTTGCCATTTTGAAAATGTCATAGGGGGAAATAGATTATGAACTGTCGATGGAAGCATAGACTGGGTTAAATACAGTCAGATTGGTTCAATATGGCAATTACATTTCTCAGAATACAATATTCAATCTGGGAAAGTGATGCGAATGGCCCGACTCACCTTTCTCCGACAAAACTCAAACTGAAAGCAAAGATGTAGCACTATGCATATGTTTTACACCTGGTTGGTCGCGACAGATCTCGTCAGATTTGATGAAAACAAATCGCCCAAACACAAGCTTCTCAATAAATTTACAAGCACAAAGAAAAAGTTCGGAATATCCGAAGTAAAATTCGCTTGCGAACCAGTCACCTGCATATCAAACTGAACCTTACACACGGCAGCTGATTAACAGCAATTTATTATTAAAAAAACATTGCTACAACACACAAAGCTGAATACTGCTCGACATCGACATAACATATGTTGTCGAAGGATCTGCTGAAGATGCGATCAGCTAAAAGTAATACTTTACAAAGGTAGCAGCTCAGATATTGCAACAACAACCTGACCAATTCAAAAAAATTTAAGCTGCGATATTCTATTACCGAGATTGACTGTTATACAACACGATCGACATTCGCCATCTTGAAAATTTCATAGGCGGAAATAGATTGAAAACTATCGATGGAAGCATAGACTGGATCAAATACAGTCACATCGGTTTAATATGGCAGTTAAGTGAACCACATTTCTAAGAATACAATATTCAATCTGGAAAAACGATGCAAATGGCCCGACTCACCTTTCTCTAACAAAAATCCTCTCCACAAGGAAACTATGTCTACTTTTTGTTTTTCTTTGTGTGACGAAAGCAAAATGGAAGATTAAATTTGCATACGTACAGCGTAGAGGTCATCCTATACTTATGTACTCCTTAAAATGTTGAAACTATCCCTTAAAAAAAAATTCTAACATAACATTCAGTAACTTGACTACGTTTACGTTTATGTAAGTGGAAATTAAACCGAAAGATATTTATTTCACCGAAACAGTTCTGTTGGGTGGTTACTTTTCGTAGAACTTGTTCGGTTGTCCAGAGTTTATTGCAGCCGGTATCGGCGCCGCTTGAGCTTGTCCCGGCGGTGGAGGATATTGGTTTGGTGGCGGTGGATAGCTCGAGTAAGGCGGAGGAGGCTCATTAAAGCCTTGAGGAGGCGGGTTGTAACCAGCTGGAGGAGGCTGTTCGGAGTACATAAACGGAGGAAGATCTACTCGTAGCGCCGTCTCGTGGGTGTGAGTTGCGACTATTTCTTGTCGTGGTTGTTGGTCGGTGACGACCACATTATCGGGTGTACGATAGCGGTAGTACGGGCAACAAGCGCAGCAGAAGCAGGATACGATGGAAATGATGATGGCGAAGAAGATAACCGTGCCGATAATGGCGCCTGCAATAGCTCCACCGCTCCAACCACAGTGTGAGGAACAAACTCCCCCACAACAAACCTCTCCAATGTGACAATGGTAGTCATACGTGCAGGAACAAGAAAACGAACTACTGATGCATTTGCTATTACAGCATTGCTCGCCAGTGTCACATTGGAAGTCGTGCGAACAGGAACAACTTGAGAAACTACTGATGCATTTGTTATCACAGCATTGTTCTTTCGTTCCACACTGGTAGTCGTCCGAACAGTGGAAACATCTCTGTCTACAGACTTTATCTGAACAACAGGACTCACTGAGGGAACAATCGCTACAGTAGGTAGCACTTCCCAAGGCAAAGATATGGACGAGAAGAAAGCATAAAAGTTTCTTTGAGGCCATTGTCCTTTTACAATTTCAAAGGTGTCCGTTCAATGTAAGATAATGATTTGATGAATAAGACGCGGTTGTCTGGTTTCCAAATTATCATATATGGCATTGATGGCGATGGGGCGCGGGGGAGGGGGGTGGAGGGAGGGTGGAGGGGGAAGGGAAAGTCCATAACATTTTACCAAAGAAGGTCTTGAGTTGCCACGGTATTACACTCTAGAACAGGGCAACAAACAGGCTGCACCGAACGATCCAAAAATTAGTATTTTTCTTGTTTTGCTTGTTTGTTTTCTTCGGCTTGACTTTTGAAGAAGCGAAATTAACATTTCGCTTACTCCTTATGCGATCGATAACCGTATCAAGATATATTTTTCAAAATAGCAATTTTAGGAGAGACACTATTTTATGCAATAGACTATCTTCACCTTACAATAATATCGTTCTTTTCGGGTCACAAAAATACGTTTCAACTTTAAATTATAGTATATTCCCATACATCCTGGTCACCTCCGATTTCACTATCCATATAAAATCAATTTCACAAAGTAGTAACTTTAGAGCAATAACTATTTTGCAAAATGGACTATTTTCACTGAGCGGAAACGATGAATTCATTCCCGTGTCGCATAACAGCTTTGATAAGTTTCTAATGTGAAATATTGAAATTTATTTTCGTGACATGAAAAATCTCGAATAGTGACCGCAGGGTGAAAATGGATGATTTTGTTAAATATAATGAGTAAATTAAAATCCTTCTTAACGACTAACGTTTACTTCAAAATCCTTGTGAAAGTTAGCTTTAAATATTAGATAATGTACTGCATTATTCTATTAGTTTCGCCTGACTTCGTTTCGTTTCGTTTTGTATCGCAAAACAGAATAAGCCAAAGGTAATCGAGATTTACAACAACATTGAAGTGAATTCATTTTCCATTAATCGGGTAAAGTTGCAATTTACTCTCTTTAAAACCTAGTCGTAGATCGTTGTTGTCTGAAAAGTTGACCATGAAAGCATTCTGTTCACCATCTTCTTCGTTAGTACATGAAAGAAAACTACCAACTCTAGCCAATCAGAATTCACAAAAGAATCGACAAAAGGGTTAACCAATAGGAAGTCAATTCATATTTTCTTGCAAAAGAGTGACGTCAAAGAACACAATTGGTGTCAGGTTTTTGTCGACGTTCCCTCCCTTCTGCTTCATCTTAAGGGGGGGGGGGTGGGGTAGGGTATAGCTACACGTAGGCTAAATGCACAGGTAAGGCCGTAGGATATATTTCACAAACTAAAATAAAAATACTAAAGTGAAATAATACGTCATCTATAATCGACTGAAACATTGAAATCCAATCACTCCAATGGATGGAGTTGCCGTCAAAGATGCCAAGCTTCAATTTTGGTAGAAGGTCTAAACAAGACCGCAAAATAACTCTGTTGACCGTCGAATCAGCTTGCACTCCACCATTAGCCTGACTAAGGGTTTCCTGGTTACCAAACTTTACCTTCAAAGGCTGAACTTCTGAATCTTGTTTCGGAGTTACAGTGTATTCAGTCTTGTCAACGTTAACCAGTTAAGTCGGAACATTCTTGGTTCGAGCTCTTCTTCACCTTCGAAATCCTTAAGTCTTCCCTCCAGACTTTCGTGGCCACCTTCGTCGTTTTGTACGGCTTGAACTTCAGCTAAGTCGAACTGCTTCGGCTTCCAATGTCTCTTTTCCTGCGCTTCTTCAGAGGTGGGACGTTGTTTCTCAAGTTCAAATTCTGCTTCTAATCGCACTCGCTCAGCTTCTTCCTTAACTTAAACAATTTTCGCTGTAACTCAGCTTGATTTTCAATTTCTCGCAATTTTTCTTTGATAGTACCTTTTGCCTTTTGACGTACGCTATTGCAGCGGCTGCTTTCGCTTTGAAAGCCAACGGATCCCTCCTACTCTTAAACGAAGCCTTCGAACTAAATACAAACGATCCTTCACTCGCTCTCGCCTTCAAATGTTCTACTACTTCATCCAATGCTTCTGTAACTCTAACAAGATCTACATCGTACCATTCAAGTACTTTATCGTGCTCGGAGTCAGAAATAAACGACAGATATTAAACATTCAATTCTTCGGCTTGTTGTAAACAAGACTTTAATTCGGCCATAATACGACTGATTCGAGTTTTACTACTTGCCACACTGTTCTATCAAAGCTGCTAAACCTTTCAGCAGATCATAAATTGTGTCATATAAAATTGTGTCATAAATTGTGTCAATTCCAGTCCAACTGATGGCGGATCTCGTCGATCGCCCCAATACTCAATTTTTCGTCCATTTCCACAGAAATTCGCAAAAAACACAAAATAATCGCCGACTTATCCACCGCTTAGCGTTATCCGGCTCGAAGGACTAGAAAGAATTGTCGAGTAAAATGCTTCCACCACAAAGATAAGTACTGTATTTCACAACTCAACCATCTATTACTTTTTGTAACCACGAGGTCTCGTAAAATCACATGACACAAAGCGTGCAAACGAGATAAAATGAAATATATATATCGATGTTCAGTTGCTACAAGCCGACTACGTCTCGTGTTTCTCCCTACGCTTCTTTCGTGCTCAAGCCGAATCCTGCATGCTTTGAAACAGAATAGAGCACAGTCAAGACTTTTTATTCGAGCTCCCGTAGGAACCTCTAAGAAAGCTCGAGTCTAAAAATGCAAGCCGTTCTTCGTCGTATTTGGTCGTCAAATGTATAGGTTTCGCACCAAAAGTTCCAGGCGTTCCTAGCCTAGAAACTGGGAATACACCCATACAGAATGCCGCAGTGTTCTGTGAAGAAATCTCCGGAAAGAATGATGCCTCATACGCTCGTCTCACATACAAACGCACACACCATTCGTGGTAGGCCCACACTAAAAGATGTCGAGCGATTTTGGAACGAGTGAAGGTTGTCCAATACACCCAAACTGAGTCCGATGGACAAAGGCCATGAACAACCAGACAGAAAGTAAAGAGTTGCGGACTGGGTGGAAATACATGTCGGCAAACGGCCGGACTCCATCGGATCCGATGGAGACGAGTTGCTGTGGCAAGAGGCTATCGGACTCGCCGCGTGTCAGTTCGCGAGAGAATTAGAAAATGTACGGCAAAGTAGAGTAGAGGAGGAAGTGGAAAATGTGGGTAAACGGACTCCATCGGATCCGATGGAGACGGGTTGCCGTGTCAAGAGGCCATCGGACTCGCCGCGTGTCAGTTCGCGAGATACTTAAAAATATACAGCAAAGTGGAGTTGAGGAGGGAGTGGAAAATGTGGGCAAACGGATTCCATCGGATCCGGTGGAGACGGGTTGCCGTGACAAGAGGCCATCGGACTCGCCGCGTGTCATTTCGCAAGAGACTTAGAAAATATACAGCAAAGTAGAGTGGTGAAAGGGGTGAAAATGTCAGCAAACGGACTCCATCGGATCCGATGATGCCTTCTCTGTGCATGGTTACGTTTGGCACGTACAGATGAAGGTTACTGTAGGCAGCCCAGTCGTCGGTGTGTACTTCTGACCCAGGCAGGAGGACCCCTTGCAGAACATTGGACAATTCTCGGCGGTCTCTTTTTTACACAACTTAGAAGTAGCCGCGACTATGACTGTGTTCCGAAGAGATCACGCCAAATACCCACACTTTATCGCCGGCCCTGCGCCCTCTTTGATACTATAACGAGTAAATGTTTTAAATTGGAGATTGAGAGTTGCCCCTATGTTCATCAAAAGAAAGTTTAATTTTTATCTAATATTTGTGACATCAAGCACCTTCCTGGCAGATAAACCCAGTCCTCTTAGCAGATTTAATGGTGGGTACTGTGTCAAGTGTTGGGAGTTGCTCGACGCTATTTGACCATTTTATAAGTCGAATAAGAATTTCGCATGTGCCTCAAGGTCGAGCACAGTTTTAATCTTTGTGAATAATTTTTGAAAGCCTAGTTTATTCATTTATGTGCCCGAACATTGTTTGATTTCCTTTTAAAGTTGCCTAGAAGTTCAAAGGCGTTTTTGGTCAATCCAACCATGAACGATACTCTAGAGCGCAACTCGCTCTGACCCCACAGGTAGATTACAATTAAGAGATTTTTAAAGGAATACTGGGAAAGTCGGCGAAAAAAGTGCCTTCTCTTAAAGACTTCTTGCCTCTACACCCTCTGTATCTCCTCGAAAAAAAAAAAGCAGTGGTGTAACTCGGGTAGAATTCTGGTTTATAATTATCACTTTTTTTAAAACTATATTAGTTTAATAATAGTGTGTCAGTAATATAAAGTGGATAATTTTAAAAATAGTCTTTGTGTTGGAACTGTCAAGTCTTACCGCGCATAGCCATCTACAGAATTTGGATTTCTCTCTACTAATTCCATTCCTCTATTACATGGCACACATCTCAGAGGGCTCGCTATCAAGTTCTGCCGCTGCAGCCAAGTTATCACATTGAGGACTGGACCATCAGTGAGCATGTTAATGTCCATGAGATTCATCTTGATATGCTATTCAAATGCTTGGTTGGCTTCATTTATACTTATACTACGACTACTATGACTACTGAAACAACTGCTACTACAGTGTGGAAACGAGATGCGAAGGTGCGTGTCATTAAGTGGGGCCCCTTGTTCTGTCGCATTTTGTACTAAAATTTTCGTACTTGTTAGAGGGCTTTTTTCAATAGCTTTCAGCAAAAAAAAAATTCTCCCGTAAAAACAAATTCAAATTTTATGAACCACGGACAGTGGGCAATATCCGAATTTTAAGAAAGCCTTTCAGGAAGATTTAAAGTAGGCGACATTGTGGAAATACTTGCCGATGCCGAAGAAAGGGCATCAAAATAAAAACTAAATGGGCGATAAGACCAATTTAGAGTAACAGAGTCTATTTTATTTTAGAATTCATTACATTAAAAACAACAACAACAAAGTTAAAAAAAACAACAGCAACACAAATAACACAGCAATGATCGATCACGTTACCTGTGAGTGATTTTTCGAAAACTTTTGCGTATTAGCTGCGTAAAAATTACCCGCAACCTTATTGATAATAGAAATGACGTCAACAAGATTCAAGCTGCGCCTCGTTGCTTAACTTAGGTTTGGAACGTTGAGGAAGTCATTTCTATGATCATAATAAAGTTATAGATAATGAAAAACTCTGCTGAATTTGTTAATTCGCACTTTGTAATAACACTTGTCGCACCTTGTATTTAAAAAGCTGTGAATATGAACACGATTCTTACGGTAATGAACACTTGGTGGGTATGCTAATTTTTGGAACGGGTGTGTTTAATTTTTAGGAGGTGGGGTTCGATTCCCAACGTACTTGGTGTCTAGTGACCCTCTGGATTATGGTGAACCCCACCCGAGGGCATACCACTCCCAGCCATGAGTTGGAACAGACTGGTTGTCGCACGACCCTCACGGGAGCCCGGCCGTTGGCCTTAAACATGAAAAAGAAACTAACTGAGCGGTAGTAAAAATAAGGCCTGAAAAATTCATGCTGGTACGGGATTTGAACTCATTACCTGTGCGATACCGGTGAAGTGCTCTACCAGTATCACAGAGGTCATGGGTTCAAATCCCGAAAAGGCTTTATTTTTTCTGGCCTAATTTTCACTACTGCTGAGGTAGTGTTCACTATTGCAAAGGTCGCTTTCATATTTACGTCTTTATCCGCAGTTCGCCTATATGATTTTCATACATTCACATTCAAAGCTCTCGCACTTTTGTTTGTAATGTGAATGGTCGGAGGGAGAGTAGACCCAACTGAATAACCATCATCCCTGTCAATAACGACAATAATAAATAATAATAATAATAATAATATTAACATTAGACCATAACAAATATAACGATGATACTAATTATCGTCAAGAACTTTTTGTCCTTACTTCTCACTCTTTGTTCATCTCGAGGCTCGGCCTACTGCCATCGAAAATTCATAATGCAAAATGTTTGCCTGCGACTGAGATCACATACGAATGTCTAGGGCGGGTTTGACAACGATTACGAGATCTATATTCATGTTTTCAGCAAAATACTACAAAAATACCGATGAAAATATATTCTTCGCCCTTTCAGAGCAATAAAAAGGCACAGGTATCACTATCAGACGTAACTGAGCTCTTTCCAAATTGGAATTGAGTTAAGAGACTTTACAAAGCCTTAGATGACGGTAACTTATATTTGCGACGGGCCATTTTCGCAAAAACGCATTGTATAGTGCTAATGACAAGTGCTTAACGCTCGAAACGTCAGCTTACAAACTCTTTACGGTGGCCAATTTACGTTATCAACTCCGTTAATAAAACTTAATATTTCCCTCAACGACGAGGTTGAGGCGTTCCTGGTGCAAAATCTTCCTTGGAAAGTACAATTGTCTACTCCATCAATGCGGACGACCTTGAGACAACAAAATAGTGTCCATATCCAGCGTCCAGCAAAATTTAATTCCGTATCGAACGAGTTTGTAATGGTAATTATCTGCTATCCGTATCATCGGGTTATCCATAACAGTAGGGTTTCCTCGAAGCGAGAGTTTACTGAGTTTATTAGTTTCTTTCATGAAGAATTTTTTAATACTTTTTTTTAATTGCTAAACTATAGCACTTCCCGAGCTTAAATTATTATAGTAAAAATTTGTTTAATCAGGCTTAACGTTTCATCTGACAATGGCAGACTTCATCAGCGGGTTTTTACAGTAAAGTTGAGTAATTAAGTTTGCTTAAGTCGAATGAATAAATAAATTGTCTATTTTCGTTTTTCACCCATAGTGTGAAGAAAGCGTAAAGTATTTGCAAGGTGTGACAGAGGAGTTCCACGTGCGTGCGTGAATTGGAAGTTACATGCATGGGTACCTGATGTGTGTAGGGGTCACAGATTTAGTATCAAATCTTTGCTACAATTATCGTTATTAAATATTGACAAGGATGGTGGTTGTCCTTGGGGCCACTTGTAGGCCTGTCCCAATTAAACTGTGACCTACAGAACTTGTTAAGCACGAAAAAGTCAACGGTTTCATAGAAAACTCCGATTTATGCGAATTTCTTGAATTTTCATCGACCTTTAGAACACATAATCTGTCACTTGGCAACGTCTCGCCGACCTATAACGACCCTTGTCTAACGGTCCTTGTAACGGATAATCAGCTAGCCGTTAGACTTCTGAGTTTTCTTTTCGTTGTCTTATTTTTAAGAAAAATACAGAAGGAGGCCGGACTTTTAGCGTACGAACTATAGGAAATTGGAACAAGCTGTCTTTTGACATAAAGAAAGCGATAAATGTTAAAAAGAAATTGTATACGAATTTAATCGCTGAGGAAATAGAGATAGGAAATTTTGAGTATCTTTTAAATAGTTAAGTAGCCTTTTATATCGAGTCTCCAAAATTACTTGTTCTAGATACCTAATATGTTTTTAAATAGTTTAGATTTTAAAATAAGATTCTAGATAGTTTTTCAAAACTATATTTGCTTGCTTGTTACATTGTGTCTATGAATAATTTTTATCCTTCTATAATGACAGTGTAGAAATATTTTAATATTAATTTTTATTTTATGTTTGAGAGAGGGCCTATATGGCGATAGAACCGTAACGTGTTTACCCTCTTTAGATAAGGGCGTTACCTTACCTATCCAAAAATTTCGACCTCATATTTGCGAGCAACTAACCTATCTTTCTTGACCGATGTTAGAAGTTGTTGTGAAGGGCCAAAAATGAAGCTTTATGTAAACGTTTATATAAAAATATCAAGAAATTTATGTAGCAACAATTTCAATTTTTGCTAATTTTTTGGCAACTTTTTGGCATTCCGAAGATCAACTTTCCAGCATGTTACGATGCCATCCGATCATCTGTTAAGTTTAGTTACAAAGTGCTACAAGCCATTTTATTACAAAGTGTGATGGTCTGTTATTACAAAGGGCAACAGCTTTCATTATTACAAGGTACGACAAGCAATATTACAAAGTGCGACAGGTTTAGCAAAGTGCTACGCTGAGAAAAAATGGAATCGTTCAGGAAACCACTAGAGGTGATTGTTCGCACTGCCAGCGCCCACATGTAATTCCGGTAGATCCAGATAGCTGTGAAAGCGAGAAAGTATGAGCAGTTATGAATTGTCGGTTGTTAAATGTCATGTCATTAACATGTGACTACATTCGAAAGGTTTCGGCTCTCTATATTGTTTCATTTCTTTCGAGCGGTTTATGCTGATCACTTACTCAAGAAGCACTGTCGACGAGCGGGACAAAACGATCAAGAAATATGAAACGTTCTTTCCGCGTATTGCTACGATTCTGTGATCTTCTAAGAGTACCACGTCCCAATATCCAGCGGGTGTTAGAAAGTACTGGACGAGTCAAAGAACTGGAATTTCCCAACAATTCCAGTACAGCTAATCTTCAGGATATTGTACTAACTGCTTTCAGCCAGCATCTAAATAGAAGGCAAGTGTCGAGGTAATGCCGACAAATAGTTAAGTTTTGGTTTAAAAATATAATCCCAATAAACAAATGTCGATTAACCGTTTTTTCTTTACTTTTAATTGGCACTTTTATCGAACTGTGAGTGGTTCGATCATGTAGACCCTGAAGTCTATGTTTAAAAGCTGCTGTATGGTGTTCATGCGATTAGATCGAGGTAAGATTATTCTAAACAAAACAGGGCAGGTTACCTTTAGCAGTAAAAAGGCTCCGGGAAAAAGACATTTGCATAACGGTAAGACATATCCACGCTGCAATAGCAGCCCCGATATCATGGAACCATTTTTTCAATCACGATTTTCCAAAAGTAAAGTGAGGTGTAGGTATAGTTCAACCCGTGATAGAATGACAAGCGAGTACCACACGAGCCACGATGTGCGAGTAGCGAGGGCATTGCCCGAGATGAAATCAAATTTTTACTGTTTGGTGCATGGTACATGCGGCGAACAGGTCTTCTGATGGCAGCGTAGAAAATTCGGTTTCAAAGTGTATTCAGAGATATCTGTCTTTTCGCGGGATTTGATAACAACAATGTCTAGTTGAATTACGGTTACGAATATCTGCCTCATTCAATGAGACATTTGTTTCAAATTATGATAAGGTCTATAACTCATGTTGTGCCCAAACGGCACTTAGCTCAACTACATCATTCAGTGTCTTTTTGACTTAATAACGTCTTATCTTTTTTTCAGACACGACGAATCGAGATCAAGGTGGTGCAGTAGGTGATTATTAATGAGAATATCAACATCATTTTTCAGCATCGAAGGTTTTTCCTGGACGATCGAGCACCCGCCATTTACCGATTATAAATTAGAGAACATTCCTTGGCAAAGACGTGATTGGCACTAATCAGTTAGCTTACGAAAGGGTGTAGATTTATTATCAGTAATTTCAGCTTCTATGGAAAGATGATCTTGAGTAATCTAGAATACTTTCCTAGAGAATGACTTTATTTTAACCTGATCTCGCTTTTGTTTCATGTTTAACAGGGCAATCAACATCAGGAATTGGGGCATCGGGAGGCAATGAAGTTGTGATCATCTCTCCAAGACCAGGTACGTTGGATTGGTTCAAAACTTATCGGATAGTTAGAAATGAAACTTGATTAGATACCAGTAAATGGGAGCGTGAGTTGGACAACAGCTCTAGGGAGCTCATACAAAGACAAAAGATACGCAGGGAAATGCACAGACAGAAAACGTTTGGGCAGGAAATTTTCGCTTTTAAGTACTGCAATAAAATTCCCCACAAGACGTTCTCTATCGTGTTTGATTTGATTTTATCGAGATATTCTTAGCGGAAGAAAACACTTTAACATTAGCATTGTTTACTTTGTTATTCAGAATGGGACATGAAAATTTTACTCACAGGTTTAACTTTGAAAAGCAGCGATGAACCTCAGTGACATTCATTTTTGGCTTACTTAAAATCCTCCTCTTGAAGTTCCCTCCCTTAGGAATTGTATCCTTAAAAATGTTATTCATTTTTCTGTCAAATTCATAAGGATTCAGAGCTGAAATTTTTTCTTTCGCACAGTAATAAATTTCAACTTGACTTTGATTTGTTAACACAAATTATGATTAGTTTATGGGTTGTAAGATGCATAATTTGGTTAGCTATTAGGAAGTAGTATTTTCCAGAGCATGTATTAAGAAAATCAAATCAAGAATTAAATCAAAAAAATTTTCCTTAATTTAAAGAGAAATGTTCTATAAAAGCAATAGAGAAATTTTTCACATTTTCATCTTGACACTCAGGAGGTTGAGAGAATTTGAGACCCAGTGTAATAATTCCCCTCCTCCCCCTCCTCTATTTTTTTTTTTGTGTTAAGATGAGAGTATGTAAACAAAGAAATATTTGTAACTTGTTACTCTGCTGGATCTTAAAATGTTCATTTGCATATTATTTGATTCCAAATATTTTTTTTGTTTCAGATTCCAGATGAAAGCAGTGGTGATGAGGAACTGGCCACCCTAATATTATGGTATATCTTTCAGGAAATGACAGTTGCCTTCTAAGAAACCTGATTAAGGCAATCAGGCAAGGCAAGGAGGCTTCCTGTGCGCTTAAAGCTCACAGGTAAATGTCACAGTGTCTTGTTTATTTCATTAACTATAATTCCCATAATTTTCCAACTCAAACTATGTTAATTTGAATTTACAGGGATCTCTTGCAAAGGGGATAGAGCTCTAAGGGCACAGCAAGACCAAGAAGGTCCTTAAGTTTTATAGATCACAGATGAAATTAGAAGCATAGAATTTATTCAGATTTATGTGCTAAAGATAGTTTTATCTGCATATACCACCTGTTCACTATATACAGATGGCAGTATGCACTGGAAAAACAAATATTAGGTACATTGATGTAAACTGCTATTAGAAAAAGAAATCATGATGCATATTTTTTTATTCATAAAATAGAAAAATTAAAATACAAAGAGGACTGAGGAAAATGGAAATATGATTGTTGGCTTTATTTGAAATGTATTTTATAAAGTGCTGTCATGAATTACTCATGAATTCCAATGTTGCAGAAGGCTTCTGACAGGGCAAAATGTACCCAAACAGAGGCTATAGTAAGTTCAAGCTTCAGCATATCTTTAAATGATTTGTGACCCTTTTAAGAGCAGAATATTAGCATCATGGCACATTTACAGTTGTGTTACTTCAAAATAAACCTCTAAATCTGGACATATCTATTTACATGTGTGTCTCACTTCTTTCAAAGGCAGACAGAAGACCTTAAGACACAGAAAACGAGGTAAATAATTTTTTTAATTGATATTCTATAACAACATACAGGTAGAAATAAATAAACATGAAAAATATCTGGAAGTTAAGTACTTCAAGAAATACTTATCAACAGAAATGCATACACCAGTACCATAAGTGTTCATGAAGGCATTTGTTTTTTTTACCAGAGATAATTTAGTGGTATTATAAGAAACTGTTAATAGTAATTATAATGTTATTGAGGATAATTTTTAAAATCATCACAATTGCTATTACATTAGACCAGGAAGTGAGGAGGTTATCACTTTTATGCCCCATGTTAGTTATCTACTAAAGTAAAATAATTCAAATGCACCAATTTTATTTGACAGACTGATCTTGGCAAAGAAGGCCAGATGAAACTGTGGTGGAAATGTCTGTACTTCATTAAAACTGCGAAAACTCTGGTACAAAGTATGAAATTTTGCTTTGATTGACTACTGGATATTTGGAGTTCTTGTTTTTAGTCAAATCCTTGCTATAACTTTGCTTGCAATTGATGGTCTAAATAATTGATGCTCTTTATAATTCCCATATGATGAAAAAATCCAGCAACTTTGCCAGTGTAGTGAAGGTTTCCCTCCATGAGTTTCAAGAGTTGATTGAATGCAAATTTCCTCATTATGCTGTGAATCTGTACTGCATGTACAGCACTGGTAATACCAGAAAGGCAATTAAAGTGATATTTTTAGGATTGAAATGATAATTCAAATGGTTCATGTGCAACTCTTTGAACACTGAAGAAATTATTCCCTTAATAAGTCTTGGGAAAACACCGGTGAATATTCTTTAATGCAAGTTAAGCACTACATTTGATCATTCATTTCTAGATCCAAAAAAGAAGGCTTGCAAGGATTCATAGAGAGACAATTATGAAATATAATTGAAATAATATCCACTTCAAGTCTTTTTTCAGTGAAAAGTTAACATTTCTTTTGGTGATCAAAGCACAGAAGAGCAATGTAATTTTTGATATATTTTCTAGGAATATTCTAAACAACCATGTGACTGTGACAGCAAGGGAAATGGCTGTGGAGACAGTACAGTTGTAAGTATAGTCAGTGGTTTGAAATAAAGTCCAATTCCTATTTTAAAACTTGAGGGAAATAATAGCAATATTGATGAAGAATACTTTCATCAAAACATTTTTTTTTCTGCACACTTTCAAGAATCAATAATGTATTTTTTTATTTGATAGTTCAATTCTTGACTCAATCCATAAACTTTCATTTCTATTTTTGAGTGATGTAATCTAAAGTATTTATTCAATATCCATCATGAGATTTCCTCCCAGAATTTGGGCATGATGATTTGGTTGGATTGGCAATGCACCAAGTTTCATACCTCCCTGACTGGAGTGTATTTATATAATCATGTACTCATGTTGGCATGAATTTTCATATGTCTTACTACCACATCCACAGTATTATATGACAAGCCAAATTTTAGTGTTTGTTCAACATCTCAGCCTTCTTTGATTTTAGCAAATTTTAAATCAGCCAAATAATTAAATCTGGTTGGAGCTTGACAGGAGTAGAAATGAATTGTATTGCAAATGACAGCAAATGCACCAAATTCAGAAATATTTATTTCTTATTTGCACCTGCCCCTGAGGAAAAAATCATTATTTGATGTATGCTTCAGTGAATAATGAAGGTGAATAAAGTCAAGGCGTTCTTACAATCAGGGGTTCTCAAAACCAGGGGTTCTTACAATCAGGGGCTTGTATCAGTGTATCTTACAGGACAGGTCTGTGCCCAGCTGTTGATATTGATCATTGTTCCTTACAGTCAGGGGTTCAAATCAACGTGTCTTACATGACAGGTCTGTGCCCAGATGTTGATATTGATCACTGTTCCTTACATACAGGGGTTCAAATCAATGTGAACAGATCTCTGCCCAGATATATATATTGATCATAAAATCTTACAATTAGGGGTCTGTGTTGATCACAAATCTAGTGCATTCCTGTGATCAGATGTTGATATTGACCTTACAATGTCACATTCATGTGAAACCTATGTCCTAATGTTTATTCTGATGGTAAAATCTTATATCTAGGGGTCTGCACGCAGATGTCGATATAGATTGTGAATGTTTTCATTACATCCACGGGTCTTAGATTCCTTTCTTACAACTAGGGTTTTTCAATTGGACCTTGGAATAGTTGAATAGTGAGTACAAGAGTCTAACTCATAGAGGCAATTATACAAAGTACAAGCTTTGTAATGATGTGGAGGAAAACCCTGGTCCTGCCATGCAGCATGTTGATCCCAATAAAACAATAAAAGATCCACATAAAAAAGGGGATGTTGTATTTTGACAAAATGCAAGACAAAAATTTGTTGCAATGAGTTTATGTGCTTTAATATACCACAATATGAAAGGAATAAGTAACCCTGGTGACTTGAAACAAATAGTGCATATTGGCAATCAACTATACAGCAGTTTGTCAAAACTTAAGCAAGACAATCATTCTTACTGCTTACAGAATTACCAACAATGCTTACAGTATTGCAGGGAAATTACCAGCTAGAATACAGTGCAAGTTACACTGTTAATGTCCATGGTGAGACTTCTATTAAGGAATATCAATACTGAGCCTGAAAAGAGCTTTTGAGTAACTAATATCAGAACAATACAGGTTGCTTATTTTAACAGTTGGTTGTATTGCTGTCAGTATTGTTTACTGTGCTGACAATCACCATTTTAAAGTGTTTGACTCATGCTAGAGATATTTATGGTAAGAGTCATACTAAAGGGTCATACTAAAGGGACATGTATACTATTAGATATATCATCTGCAGACAACTTAGTGCCATACTTTCAAAGTTTATACGGAGTAACTGATGTGTATGAACTGAAAGGTTTACAAATTACAAAAAATGACATAACAGCGAACAACAGTGTAAAAGATGTATTAAATACACCATCAAAAACCACCACTGCTTTGAAATAGCTCTTTATTCTATATGTTACTCAATCATTTCACCTTGTGGTTACTGGAACTCAAATACTTTAGATGCAATTATTCAAAATGGAACTCGGCTTAATAATGCAATGCAAAGTGAACATTATTCAACATCTATTTATATTCGTAACAGTGTTATAATTTTTGGCATTAAGATAAACATAGATGTTGATAAACTAAGTCGCAGAAAATTAAATGAATTACCTAAAAGCAGGATATCTTTAAAGACCTTGATTTTAAGGAACAATGGGAAAACAGAATTTTTAATGTGCATTTCAAGTTACTGTGCAGTTTGTATTTATCAACAAAATACCATAGTGAGACTGTTTTCACTTCTGACATGAAGATGGTAATTCACCTGAAATAAAACACACAAAACACATCAGTGGTGTAAACAAACTTCTAGAGGCAATTCAAATTATAACATAGCTAGTAAATTTGTCTTATCAAATTCAATTGCGCGAGTGTCCCTTGCGAAATGGCTTTTGGAATTCCTAGGAATTCCTAGGAAAATCCTAGGAATTCCTAGGAATAAAGGTGTGAATTTTCACGGTAAATTCGGACTGGGAATTCCTAGGAATTCCTAGGAATTCCCAACCATAACAACTCTGGTTCTAAAAACCTAGAAATTCCTAGAAATTCCCAGAAATTCCCAGAAATTCCAAGTTTATAGCCAACAGGACTTGGAATTCCTAGGAATTCCTAGGAATTCCAACTCAGAGAACCAATGACTTTCCCTGAAAAGCTGTAAATCTAAAAAATTCCTAGGAATTTCTGGGAATTTTTGGGAATTTTTAGGAATGTTTAAGAATTACTGGGAATTTTAAGCAAAAATTTGAGGCTAATGATATAAAGTAAATACTTTAAATTAAAAAAACCCAGCTAAAATTCAAGTATTCAATGAAATTTATTTAGAAGCTTAATTAAGGCTTACATGTAAAATATTTTTGATTAATTATTAACATCAATGTGTGGTAATATTAGGATGGAATTTTTCTTTTCTTGAAAACTTCATACGGATTAATCCTCAATTACAGCTATTCATATAAAATAGTTCTAATCAATCATTAAATTTGGTTTGACACAAATTGTGAATAAAATCTGTTGATTCTTTTCCATAAAATACAATATCTTAAGTTATATTTATATAGTTATATTCTTGGGAGTGAAGGGGCTAATTACAGACAAATAAAATTGATTTTTTGATTAAAATCTTGTTGTAACTGTAACAATAAATTAGAATGAAGTTATCCTAAACTGCAAACTTAGCTGCTGTTTGTACTGTTTGTATTTTTTTCCTGGACTCACAATGAGTTGGCCTTGAATGAGGTTGTCAACAAGAACCTTGACCATTTTGTATCTGGATTCCTTGACATCTGAATTTGAAAAAAAACAATATATTAAAATATGTATGTTTAAAGCTCAGACCAGGCTTTTAAGATGGCTATGAGGAAAAGGGCATTCATTGGATTCTCAAATTGAGAAATCTCTGTTATATTGAGTGACTTTTATATTGGAGTTAGTACATCTCTCTCATGGATTTTACTAAAAAAGGGCTGAATACATTATTTTGTTTTTACCAAGGAGGGCTTCTTTATGTACTAAGGTTTGTTTAATAACAGTTCCTATTATGAATCTTGAATGTTCCCAAACGTGACTAGAGGAATCTTGAAACCTTACTGATAGGTTTATTTCATTGTAAAGCATAAGCTTAAGAAACTGCGGCATGCAAGTGACCGATTCGATTCTCAGAATTATTCTAGTTTCAGTTGCGCCGAGCGTTATGTAAGCTTAATTCAACCCACTACATCTATTCTTTTATAAGATTTTGATCACAACGAATATCGCAATTTTTACTCACCACAAACTTTCAAAATCGTGGCTTTACAGATGGCCACTCGACCCTTGTTTGTACCGGTCCATATGTCAACTGTTGTCCCTTCTTTTAACTCCACGGCGCCAACGACTTTCTTCTCTTTTACAACACTCACGCTATTCTCGTTTTCCCATTGAAACACAATAAAAGATATCTTTAGAAATGTTATATTAAGCAAAACAGTTGAGAAAAACGATCAACCGATGAAAAGTACATTCAAAGATGAGCGCCAAATGGAGTCTTCTTTGTTTCCGATCACGGGCATGATCACGTGGATCGTTTAGGACTTGTCATTGGCTAGCAAAGAGAATCCGCTGGCTTGCCGATTGCATTTTTAAGAGAAGCGCACAACCTTAATCTGACTTCTTCGACCGGTTCTCTGCTTCTAGACGATGGATACCTTGGTGATATAAATAATGATGTGAGCTCACTCTATGTAGAAATAATCGACAAGAATCGATCGTATTACAAATGCACGATTTGTGACCGAAAGTTGTCGAGGAAACAAAGACTCGAAACTCTCTTGAGTTGTGTTAATGGCAAAGGTGAGAAATAACACAAGCCAATCACAGTTTTGAATGCGACTACAAATCGTCTTTTACCCTCATATTTATAAAAGAAGGATACCACATTCGGAAGTGTAAGAGATACATAGATGATCCCAGTGTACCAGTACCTAAATCTACAAAGCTTGACCGTAGCAAGCGTTCAGCAACACGTTCCAACACCGCCATCTCGATTCCTCAGTCAGTCGTTTCCACTGAACTTAAAGAAGTATTGACAACAGAGTAGAGTGCGTCTTACAAAGGAGAAACATTTGTACAAGAGACAGGAGTAGCTATATGCGATTACAGAGGTGCGTTGGAACTCTGGTCTACAAATAGTTATGCACTGCCCGAAGTATAAAACAATTTTGTTGATAGCTGACAGACAGAGAAGAACAACAAGTAAACTTAAGAGCTGTTATTACTGAAGTGTGACTAGCACTTTTCATTTTTATATAAAGAAGGACTTGTAATTTGCACCAAAAATAAAAAGATGTAATATTTTTTTGGGAGATCCAGTGATTGGGACATTTAAGAAATTAAGTTATGAAAGGAAACTTGGTTGGTACTTCTCACTACTAACAAGTCTTGTTGACAAATATTTTCAGATCAGAGTTTCAAATAAAGTAAATTGAAGACGTCATATAAAAGGTGTTTTTCCTCAAAGGGTACATTGACTACCTCTGTCTTGTCTGCATGCCAAATGTTTGCAAAGTGTGTGGATGATCCACAAGTATTGGAACTCTTACAAAAATGTTTTGTAAGAATAAAAACAGCAAAACAAATTACAGCAATTAGTCATGAAAATAGAGCAAAAAACTGAAAAAAAGCAGCAACAACAATCATGAAAAAAGAAAGATTAATTACATGTTGAATTTGTTTGTCTAAGGCATGAAATTTCTACTAAAAGTATTGTCAACAAAAAGTCTCTGACAGCGTTTGAGGCAACTGAGCTTGACTGTTCCAAGGTTTTCTAACAAAGGCAACCTGTAATGTAGGTTAGGGAAGTAAGATAACAATGTAATTATTGTTAATTATTGTGGAAGTTGGAAATTTCCATTTAACATAACTGACAGCTGGTTCATGAGAAAATCCATATTAATGTAAAGATTTACTAAAACTTAGTTTGAGTAATAAATTTCATGATCTTTAAGTTATAAACATGTACATGTATGTATATCTCTTGGTAAGTTTTGTATAGCATACCTTTTATTGAGCCAAAGTTTTAAGCCTCTGAAATTACTCTTTTTCTTTAAACCTTCACATTCAAGGTATTGAGAATTTCTTAGAATTTATGTGGACCTCAGGGTATTAAAATTGCCTCAAATTCAATTCCCAGAAATTCCCAAGAGTTCCACACTTCTTAAATTATAGGTAGTTTGTAAAGCTGAGAATTCCTAGGAATTCCTAGGGATTCCAAGTCCTCACAAAACTGAAGTCTTCTTTTCCCAGAAATTTCCAGTAATTCCAAGCTTTTTAAATCAGAGTTAATTTGCATAGTTGGGAATTTTTGAGAATTCCTAGGAATTCCTAGGAATTCCCAGAAATGCCCAGAAATTCCCAGAAAACTGGGAATTCAGTTCGCAAGGGGTGCTTCATATTCCTATTGTGCACACTCATGACGTCAGCAGACAAATCCCTCAAGAAAAAAATTTTCCTTCGGGTTGAAAATGTTATAAAACAATTGGTTCATACATCAGCTGTGCGTTCATCGAGATATGAAGCACTTGGGAAGTTTGGAGAGCACTCAAGAAGCTAGAGTTGCTCTATTGAATAATGTATTAAAAAGTTTAAGAAGAAAATTTAAGAGAAGGCCCTTATTTCATATGTACTCTCTGTAATCGAATACTTTATAAAAAAATCAGTAATGAGGTGCATAAACAACAATTACGCCTTCCAAACATTTTTCAATATTCAACAATCATTTGATGGTAAGGAATATATATGCAAGACATGTCATAAAAGGAGAACTATTACCATGTCAGGCTGTTGTGAATAATATGTATGTTGATGAAACACCCACACAACTGGCTTCACTAGAAAAACTTGAACAAGAACTAATTGATTCACAATTTTCGATCCTCTAGAGCTACTCAGTTTTTTTTTTTCTGCTTTTTTTTACTGCTTTTTTTCCCCTAACTTCTCAATAAATCGCTCAGATTAAATTTCCGTCACGTTTACAAGCACACAAAAATGTTCGGAATATCCGAAATAATATTCAATTGCGAACTGGTTGTTACGATATTTTGTTGACTGCGTCAGAGCTTTGTATTTCCCTCGGCAATAATGCACCAGTCAATGTAAACCCCCGCACCCCCCGGCCGAGACATAGCAGTGCATTTGACAAGCGCTCACTTCTAAAGTTGCAGAATGCCCCGCACCCCAAGGTCAGGTTTTTCCTCTAATTGAAGCTAACGACCCCGCTCACATCCCCCTCTCTTGTTGAGTGGAAGACACAGGCTAATGTAAATGATTTAAACTTTATTTGTCAAGTAACACACATCACCGCAGACAATGCTTTTCAAATGATGACATGCTTGATCGGTCAAGTGATTCTCAGAATAAATTAAGTTAACCTGACAAAAGATTTTTGTTCACAAAACAACAAACGACCTTAAGGACGGATGGCATACTCAGCCAAAGATATAAGGTGATTGAGATAAAACGACTCTTACATTCTTCAAAAGCCGGCATCTCGCCGGACTAGCAATTCTTGACTCAGTCCACCTCGGTGGAAAATACCCCGGTCCACTCCCCCGCTGTTCTTGGATGACGTGCAAAAGAGGTCAAAGTCCCCGATACCTACGGCCCTTTCGCTTGTCAAATAACGGAAAATTCCCTGCAAATGCCTTGCTATGTCCCGGCCGGGGGGGTGCGGGAGTTTACATTGACTGGTGCATAAAGTTTAGTTGGTAAAAAGCACATGGTGACTGCTGTCTTACGTCACCGGTCACCTGCATATCAAACTGAACTTTGCACACGGCAGCTGATTAACAAAAATATATTATTCAAAAAACACTGCGACAACACACATAAATAAATAAATACTGCTCGACATCGACATAGCATATGCTATCGAAGGATCTGCTGAAGATTCGATCAGCTAAAAGTAGAAAATGAAAAAGCAAAAAATCTCGCTAAAACGGAATCAGATTTCTAACGTCTATAAATAAGGTAGCAGCTTAAATGAAATAACAACAACCTAGCCAATGGAAAAAAAATTAACATGTGTAATTCGTTTACCCAGATTATCAATTTCACTGCTATACGACACGATAGACATTCACAATCTTGAAAATTTCGTAAGCGAAAAATAGATTGAAAACTATCGATGGAAACATAGACTAGGTTAAATATGACAGTTATGTAAAACTATATTTCTAAGAATACAATATTCATTCTGGAATATTTATGCAAATAACCGGACTCATCAATCTCCGCATGAAATCTGTCTACTTTTTGTTTTTGTTTGAACGACGAAAGAAAAGTGGAAATATACAACGTACAGATCATTCTATACTTCACTTACTCCTTAATTAAGACGTTTGAAACTATCCCTACAAAAAATACTAACATAACATTCAGTAACTTGACTACGTTTATATTTATGTAAGTAAAAATTGAACAGAAGGTTACCTCGCAGGTTACTTTTATTAGAACTTGTGCGGTTGTGCAGCGTTTATTGCAGCCGGCATCGGCGCCGCTTGAGCTTGTCCCGGCGGTGGAGGATATTGGTTTGGTGGCGGTGGATAGCTCGGGTAAGGCGGAGGAGCCTGATTAAAGCCTTGAGGAGGCGGGTTGTAACCAGCTGGAGGAGGCTGATAGTAGTTCACCGGCGGAGGAGGATGTACTTGTTGCGTCTACATGTGTGTATGGGTTGAGACGATCTGTTGTGGCTGTTGGCCGGTGACGATCACAGTACCGGGTGTACGATAGCGGTAATAGGGGCAACAAGCACAGCAGAGACAGGACACAATGGAAATGATGATTGCGAAGAAAATAATTGTGCCGATAATAGAGCCTGCAATAGCTCCACCGCTCCAACCACAGTGTGATGAACAAACTCCCCCACAACAATCCTCTCCAATGTCACAATCGGAGTCGTACGTGCAGGAACAAGAAGACGAACTACTGATGCATGTGCTACTACAGCACTGCTCATCAATGCCACAATCGAAGGTGGACGAACAGGAACAAGTGGAGAAAATGCTGATGCATTTGTTATCACAGCATTGTTCGTTCGTCCCACACTCGCTGTTGTACGAACAGTAGGAACATTTCTCTCTACAGACTCCATCTGTACAACAGGACTCACCATAGGAACAATCGCTTTTGAAGGTACAGTAGGTAGCACTTCCCAAGGTAAAGAAACAGACGAAAAGAAAGCATAAAAATTCCTTAGAAGCCATGGTCTTCCTCACAATTTCAATGGCGTGTGTTAATTGATGTGACATTGATAGCGAGGGGGGGAAGGGGAAGGGGACGAGGAGAAATTTCATAACATTTACCAAATAAGGTCATGAGATGCCACGGGGTTACACCGTAGAACAGGGCACACAACCTGGCCTACGGGACAACAAACTGGCCGCACCGAGCGCTCTCGGAAGTTTGCATTTTTGTTTTGTTTTGTCTTTTCACCCCACAATAATATCTTTCTTTTCAGGTCCCAAAAATACGTTTAAACTTTAAATTATAGTATATTCCCATAGATCTTGGTCACCTCCTCTCTCACTATCCATATAAAATCAATTTGCAAAGTAGCAAGTTTAGAGCAATTACTATTTTGCAAAATGGACTATAATCACTGAGCGGTAACGATGAAGCCATTCTCGTGTCATACAACGGCTTTGGTAATTTACTAATTTGAAATATTTAAATTTATTTTCGTAACATAAAAGATGTCACATTGTCAACGCAAGATGAAAATGGTCGATTTCGCAAAATATATGTCAAAAAATTAAAAATCCTCCTAAACGTTTATTCCAAAATTGTTGTGAAAGTTATCTTTAAATATTAGATAATATACCCCATCATTCTTTTAGTTTCGCTTGGTTTCGTTTCGTTTCGCAAAATAGAATAAGCCAAAGGTAATCGAGATTCACAACAACACTGAAAAGAATTCATTTTCCATGCATAATTCGGATAAATTCACATTTTACTGTCCCTGTTCAAATGTATACTTTGCTTTAATTAACGATGCAGAAAAAGATTATGAGCGATTTTTGGTATAGGACGTATAGAGCGAGAAGAGGACGATGTTCGATTCGCATCGCGTTTTCGAAACTAGATTTCAACGTCCAAGCGGTTTCTGCTTGTATTTGTAAACAGTGCCACAGTCGTCGAAGAACGTTGCATCATTTGCCGCAAAATCTCAAGGTTTTCATAGATTTCACAAGGAGATAGTTAAGTCGTACTCTTTTCTCAATCGAAAGAATGGCTGCAAGAAACAAATAGCTTTAAGCTAGCTTTAATTTAATAGTTGCGCAGCACCGTTTGCATGCAAAGAGGCGGACAATCCTCTTGGCCCAAATCCATTGAGCTACTGCACCTGGTGTTTTATGAAAGCTTTAATCGGCGGCACGATAATTATAGTGACCGGTTTCTTATAGAGAAGGAAGGCGATCGATCACTGGCGTACAGGTGGCCCAAGCTCCAGCTGTGAGAAGATTATCTTCCTGTCATTTTGAGATTGGGTTTTTCGCTCTCGGAAATGGCGTGTGTAGCCTTGTCCTTCTCGTAGGAGTAGGAAACTTAGAAATGGTTAACTTGCTAAAATGGCCGCGGTTTAACCAAGTAAGCGGTCAGACAACAAGCAATGCACAGTAAAAGTAAAGTGAAATATTGTTTTATGAAAGCTTTAACCGGCGGCACGTTAATTTAATTGACCGGTTTCTTCTAGAGAAGGAAGGCGATCGATCACTGGCGTACAGGTGGCGCAAGCTCCAGTTGTGAGAAGATTATCTTCCTGTCATTTTGAGATTGGGTTTTTCGCTCTCGGAAATGGAGTGTGTAGCCTTAGGAGTAGGAAAACTCAGAAAGGGTTAACTCGCTAAAATGGCCGCGGTTTAACAAAGTAAGCGGTCAGACAACAAGCAATGCACAGTAAAAGTGTGAAGTATTGTTATATCTACTCCTAAGAGTAAATATTCCCATACAAACTCTTATAATATTTTCACAAAACACGATTGGTGTCAGGTTTTCGTCGACGTTTCCCCCCTTCCGTTTTCCCTTGGGGGGGGGGGGTACGGCTACGCGTAGATGCACCGATAAGGCCTTAGGATATATTTGATCAAAATATTAAAAATTGAAATAGTAGTGGAATAATATAACAAATTTTTAATGGTTTGACATTTAATACGAGCGGACATCTTGCTCACTATTCGCAATTTTCTTCGCAGCTTTACTCGCGCCTTTGGGGCGCGAATAAATACTATGAGTCTCACAATTTACCCGCAAGTATTAAATGTTAAGCCACCAAAAAAAGTGTATATACATAATATCTTAACGGGGATGGTTCAGTACCTTTCAATTCAGGCCAAAGCTGATATTGAGGAAGGCCCAAATATTGAACAAAGTTCCTAAAGACACCGGAAATCTGTCAAGCCTGACGTTATTCAAGAAAAAACAAAGTCACTCGTAAATAACCCTCTTCGAAAAATTGTATTTAATCAAATTCTAAATGTATCTTTTTTTAATTATGGCGACTCGTATTAATCTTGTATCAGTTCATCTTGAATAAAGTTTATGCAATTATTTTCTAATTATTTAGCCATTTCAACCAAATTTAACATTTATTGGAATAATTCATATTCAGTGATTTGGAAACATCATAGACGAAGGCCTTGACTCTATCGTAAAATATTAATAAAAAACTGTACTTCCGTAAGCATCCGTGAAAAGAGCAAATAAAAGGATGAAACTCCGGGAAAATTACTTTGCATGTCACGCAATTGTAACCTACTGGAAATCGACAATTGAGTAAGAATCTTGAAATATCCAATAGGGTTAACCGATAACAGTAAGACGGCCAAAAACATTAGCCATTTGGCTCAGAAATTGACAAATTTTACTCGTTAGCCGTACGAAAAGTTAACCGTAAGGAAAATTTCTGGTGACCACAATGGAAAGGTATTAACTGTTTATAGCCGTAAATAGGCCAAAATTGTCAACATTAACCGTAAAAGCCATCATTACACTAAGATCCTCAACCTTGAGATGGCAATTGTGAATTTTCTCTAATTCTACTCCGATGTAAAAAATTGTTCTATGCAAACTTGCGCCATACCATGGATATATGACATATGCCATACATAAATTAGTTGCCGGTTGTTTCCATGTTGACTTGCTTCAAACATCTTAGTACTTGGCCGGTTCGGGCAGGAAGCACAGCAGAGGTAGGATACAGTGCAAATGACGAAGGCGAAGAAGACAATATTGCTGATGATAATACCTGCAATAGTTCCGCTGCTCACACCACAGTTTGACGGACACACTCCCCGACAACATTCCTCTCCAATGCCACATTGGAAGTCATACGTACAAGAACAATACAAAAAAATTTAAGCTGTGATATTCTATTACCGAGATTGACTGTTATACGACACGATCGACATTCGCCATCTTGAAAATTTCATAGGCGGAAATAGATTGAAAACTGTCGATGGAAGCATAGACTGGGTTAAATACAGTCACATCGGTTTAATATGGCAGTTAAGTGAAACCACATTTCTAAGAATACAATATTCAGTCTGGAAAAATGATGCAAATGGCCTGAGTCACCTTTCTCTGACAAAAATCCTTTCCACAAGGAAACTGTGTCTACTTTTTGTTTTACTTTGTGTGACGAAAGCAAAATGAAAGATTAAATTAGCAGATATACAGCGCACAGGTCATTCTATACTTCATGTACTCCTTCGAATGTCAAAACTATCCCTAGAAAATACTAACATACATTCAGCATTCAGTAACTTGACTACGTTTACGTTTATGTAAGTGGAAATTAAACCGAAAGATGTTTATTTCACCGAAACAGTTCTGTTGGGTGGTTACTTTTATTAGACCTTGTTCGGTTGTCCAGCGTTTATTGCAGCCGGCATCGGCGCCGCTTGAGCTTGTCCCGGCGGTGGAGGATATTGGTTTGGTGGCGGTGGATAGCTCGGGTAAGGCGGAGGTGCCTGACTAAAGCCTTCAGGAGGCAGGTTGTAACCAGCTGGAGGAGGCTGATTGTAGTTCACCGGCGGAGGAGGATGTACTTGTTGCGTCGTCAAGTGTGTGTGAGTTGAGACCATTTGTTGTTGTGGCTGTTGGCCGGTGACGACCACAGTACCGGGTGTACGATAGCGGTAGTACGGGCAACAAGCACAGCAGAGACAGGACACAATGGAAATGATGATGGCGAAGAATATAATTGTGCCGATAATAGCGCCTGCAATAGCTCCGCCACTCCAACCACAGTATGATGACGAACAAACTCCCCCACAACAATCCTCTCCAATGTCACAATCGGAGTCGTACGTACAGTAACAAGAAGACGAACTACCGATGCATTTGCTATTACAGCACTTCTTGCTCGATCCACATTGGTAGTCGTAGGAACAGGAACAAGAAGACAAACTACTAATGCATTTGCCATTACAGCATTTCTTGCTCGATCCACATTGGTAGTCGTACGAACAGGTACAAGAAGACGAACTACTGATGCATTTGCTATTACAGCACTGCTCGCTAATTTGACACTGGTAGTCGTAAGAACAGGAAGAAGTGGACGAACTACTGGTACATTTGTTATTACAGCATTGCTCATTTGTTCCACACTGGTAGTCGTACGAACAGTAGTAACATTTCTGTCTACAGACTTTATCTGAACAACAGGACTCACTGTTGAAACAATGGCTGTCGTCGTTACAGTAGGTAGCACTTCCCAAGGCAAAGAAATAGACAATAAAAAAGCATAAGAGTTTCTTTGAAGCCATTGTCCTTGCACAGTTTTAAAGGCGTCTGTTCGATGTGAGATAATAATTTGATAAATTGGACGCCGTTAACTGGTTTCCAAATTATCATATATGGCATTGATGGTGATAGGGGGGAGGGGAGGGAGAGAGGTGGGGATGTTGAGGGGGACGAGGAGAAAGTCCATAACATTTTACCAAAGAAGGTCACGAGATGCCACGGATAACCCTCTAGAACAGAGCAACAAACTGGCCTACCGGGCAACAAATTGGCCGCACCGGGCGATGCAAAATTAGTATTTTTTGTTTTTTTGTGTGGCTTACACAACCTGTGTAACCACATTATGGCACGATCGGATTTCTTTATTTGTTTGTACACGAGAGTCGAGCGCCTGTCACGTGGTCTAGTATCGTAGTATTGTACGGCGCACTAATCTGAGTCAGCCATCTTGATTGTAAGCGTGATCTCGAGTAATTTTTTTCATGTGATCGTATCACGAGTTAGTTCCCCTCACACAAGCCAACACATTCAGACCCGGCTTTTGTTATAAGTGCAGCTTGTGCAAGAGCTTCTACGTTCTTAAAAGACAATATTTCACTGCTTGAATCTTCGGTACGGGCTGTACCACACTGAAAGGAGCTCTTGCACTCTCACAAGCCAACAACTATCGGCTTGATCTATCGGTGCGGGTTGCACCATTGAGTGTGTCTGTGTAGCAATGTCACTTACTGCTATTATTTATCATTACATAGAAGATATCAATTTGTGGACTTCTTCCCTTTTGAATAATATTCTTACCAATGGAAATAATTTGTATACTTCTATAAGATGTTCTGTCTAAACAAATGATTATTTGCTTTTAACTGATGTTCCATACATTGTTTCAATGTTCAATAATGTATACACATTAGAATATAGTGAGTCATTAACAGGAATTTTGTTCATAAATAATGGGCCATACATGTCTCTGACAGAAGTGTTTTCAAATTGTCAACTTAACTACAAGTGTTGTTTGTTAATGATTGGAATAAATACTGTTGCAGTGATTAAGAATTCAGAACAAAGCTTTAAAATTTTTGATGCTCATTCCAGGGATTTGCATGGGATGCCCCACTCATTTGGGAAATGTACTTTGCTTACCATTGAAGGAATTGAAAACCTTGTATCTTGTATCTTGTATATTTGAACATTTCCTGCTTACAAATAGGGTTTGTTCCTTTTGAAATTAAAGGTGTCTTTGCCAGAGATAATGAACTTGATTTGCAAAATGTTCACGAGAGTCCAAAAAGTGAACATTTGCCTTTCATAAATAAAAGAAACCAAACACAACATATGAAAACGAAGTAAAAGTCTTTAACTGAAACGCCAGAAGAAAAAGAAAAACGAGTGATTGCTAAGCACGAATATGAGAAATGAAGAAAGGTAAATGAAAGTGAGGAATCTAGGGAAAAGAGGCTGGCACAGCAGCGTCTGACCAGGGAAAAGAAACGTGCAAATGAATCTTCTGAATTAAGAAAAAAGGGGGTTGGCAAACCCAATCTCAGTATCAAAGATAAAAAATTGCAAATGAATCAGCAGAATGTAGAGTGGAGAGACAGTTAAACCAACGTCAATATCAGAATGAAACTAGAAGCATAATTGTATTCACCCAAGCTTTCTGTTGGAAATAAACTTTGTTTTTTATGCTTGCATTTGCCTAAGTTTTTATACAATTATTGGTTTATCCTGTAACTGTTTTTGCGGTTCCTCGCTGGATTTATCACAGTGAACAGAGCGCTTGTCACGTGGTTTATTATTGTCGAAGATTGGTTTCAGTCTATGCTTGGCTAAGTTACCTAAGCTTCAAAGCTTCAGAAAGCGACCATTTTGCAATGGTGGCTGTAACACGCTGTCGAAGATCGTTTTTTTTATCTAGTTTTTCATTCATCTTTGTTGCTTAGATTTCACACGCCGGCTTTCCTACAGTCGGCGTGTCTTCTAAGTGCGGATTACAGCGTGGAGTTGAGCTCTGACAGGCCAACATTTCATGGTCTGGACCTTCAGTGCAGGTCATGCCACATTGAAACTTAGGAGTCATTATTGACTCTCTTTGCGGTCACATTTCACATAAGTCATTTACTGGAACATTTTTTATCCTGAATTTCTGTTTATACCACATGCTCAGTGAGAAAATTACTTAACCAGTCTTTTTAGTACATGCAAAGATAAAATTTTGGTTTAACTGCAAAATACCTTACCACCCATGGCATTACATGTCATTGAATACGAATAGAATAAACCATTTTTAGCCAGTAGTGAAAATAGGACTTTTTTGTTGCCATTAGAAAATCAAACACTGCTGTTGTCTGGAAATTCAATTTGACGGCCTCTTTAAATGAAATTATACTTTCATGTTTACATAGCTAAACCAATAAAAGTCACAAACATCTAACGCCTGAAACTGCGGTTTGTCGTTAACAAGGTGCTAAATGTCTATTGTGATTGTCTCCAAACTTAAGGGAGTAATCCATTGAAACTCAGTAACGAAGTGGTTTTGCTTTTATTAAAATATGAATCGAAGCCTAGTGCTTTAATGTTAACTGAAATGTGATTAGTGATATGTTTTCCAAGTTATGGCCAGAATTATTCAGACCTTAACATCTCATGACTTCCTTCAAGTTTGGCAGTCTTCTAGACTCTCTTCATACTTCATAAAATTACACCTTTTTGGTTGGCTGAAAATAGCTAGGTGCCTTTTTCATTTATCATTAGTGAAAAATTAATAACTCATGTACAAAATAATATAAACTAGGCTTAGCAACAATAGATCACATTAGAAACCAATCAGATTTACACAAAGTAGGTTCTGATTGATAAATGCAGTAGCTGACAAAAATAAAAAAGAGCTTGGATACTTCTATGTATATTGATAAACACTAAAAAATTGCATTCCTGAGTAAGAATTCCGCTGAAGGACAAATTTTGATGGCATACACTTCATTTAGTCAATACTGTCAAATTTATCTGCCATCAGTTTGTTGATTTCCTGTAAATGTGTATCTTTCATGTATACGTTATGGATAATTAATAACATGATTTCTCATATGATAAGCACCTGTAAATTTTTCAAATACTTTAAACTGCACACACGCTACGAGCTTAACATTTGTTGTTTGTGAAAAATTTACTTCTGCTTGTTTAGAACACCAAAGTACACTTTAATTAACTTAGCTTAGACTTTGTTGAGTTTTTATTACGACAGTTCAATGGAACTGGCATTTGTTACATTTATAGTTAAAAGTTAGAGCTAATTGATGTGGATTAGATAACCATCAGGTATCCTCGGAGACCCAAGGTTCTAATCACATCTGTAGACCCCTTAAAAGCACAGTCTTAACAGATCAGTTCCAAACTGTCACGGTCATTCTGAACTTTGATTGGTACCAGTAGTTCAATCTTGTTCTGGCAAATGAGAGAGAAGCAGGTCCCACAAGTCCTCTTGTGTGCTCTAACTCAAAGTGATACATGAAATTCAGTTGCTTACCATGTTTGTTTTGGACCTTTTTGTACGGTAGATTAGCACTTTGCATGATGATGTGAAGTCGACCATTTGCATGATGATGTCAAGTTCACCCATTCATTTCTCCATATAACTTGAATTTGGTAGACTCACTGGCATGAAATTACAATTTCAATTAAATAAATTAAAATTGCCCTTAACTACTTACGTTTACTTCAAAATCCTCCTTAACGACTAGCGTTTACTTCAAAATTCTTGTGAAAGTTATATATTGGATAATATACTTCATTATTCTTTTAGTTTCGCCAGGTTTTGTTTTGTTTCGTTTCGCAAAATAGCATAATCACTGGCACACAGGCGGCCCAAGCTCCTTAACCTTTCAGCTGAATCGTGATTTTTATTTATTTTTCAAGAAAGTTTGGACTGAAATTTCCGGTTGACTTACCTTCGGCACGTTTTCCAGTCCAACTGATGGCGGATCTCGTCCATCGCCCCAATCGCTCAATTCATCATCTGTTTCCACAGATATTCGCAAAAACCACAAAAATAATCGCTAAAAACCACAACTTATCCACCGGTTAGCGTTATCCGGCTCGAAGGACCAGAAAGAATTATCGCGTAAAATGCTTCCACCACAAAGTTAAGTACTTTATTTTACAACTCAATCATTTATTATTTTTTTTTTAACCACGAGGTCTCGTAAAATCACAAGACCCTGACGTTTCTAATTCAATTGCACGCAATGCGACAAGCTGACTACGTCTCGTGTTTCTCCTTACGCTTCTTTCGTGTTCTAGCCGCTTCCGGCGTACTTTAAAACGGCGCCGCTTGAGCTTTTCCCGGCGGTGGATAACCCGGGTAAGGCGGAGGTGCCTGATTAAAGCCTTGAGGAGGCGGGTTGTAACCAGCTGGAAGAGGCTGATTGTAGTTCACCGACGGAGGAACATGTACTTGTTGCTTCGTCATGTGTGTATGAGAGACCATTTGTTGTTGTGGCTGTTCGCCGGTGATGATCACAGTACCGGGTGTATGATAGAGGTAGTACGGGCAACAAGCACAGCAGCAGCAGGACACGATGGAAATGATGATGGCGAAGAAGATAATTGTGCCGATGGCGCCTGCAATAGCTCCTCCGCTCTAACCACAGTATGAGGAACAAACTCCCCCACAACAATCCTCTCCAATGTCACATTGGTAGTCATACGTGCAGGAACAAGAAATCGAACTACTGATGCATTTGCTATTACAGCATTGCTCGCCAGTGTCGCATTGAAAGTCGTAGGAACAGGAGCAAATTGAGAAACCACTGATGCATTTGTTATCACAGCATTGCTCTTTCGTCCCACACTGGTAGTCGTACGAACAATAGTAACATCTCTGTCTACAGACTTTATCTGAACAACAGGACTCACTGAGGGAACAATCACTACAGTAGGTAGCACTATCCAAGGCAAAGAAACAGACCAAAAGAAAGCATTAAAGTTTCTTTAAGGCCATAGTCCTTTTACAATTTCAAAGGTGTCCGTTCGATGTAAGATAATAATTTGATGAATAAGACGCGGTTGGCTGGTTTCCAAATTATCATATATGGCATTGATGGTGATGGGGGGGGGGTGTTTGGAGGGGGGATGGGGATATTGAGGGGGACGAGGAGAAAGTCCATAACATTTTACCAAAGAAGGTCTTGAAATGCCACGGTAATACACTTTAGAAAATTGCAACAAACAGGTCGCACCGAACGATCCAACATTAGTATTTCTTGATTTTTGTTTTCTTCGGCTGGACTTTTGAAGAAGCGAACTTAACTTTTCGTTTACTTCTTATGCGATCGATAACCGTATTAAAATATTTTTCGCAAAATAGTAATTTAGGAGAGACATTATTTTAAGAAATATTGAAATTTATTTTCGTGACATGGAAAATCTCGGATTGTCCAGAACATAAAGGTACAGGAATTCAGATCTCGTTATGCAAAGTATGTATATTATAATTGTGGTCGTGTTGTATGTGAATGTCATGGCTAAAAACGTGATCGTGAACCAAGTAGAGTACTAGTAAATATGTTGAAATGTCTCTCTCAGAAAGGCAGAAAATTACAGAGGTACGTATGGAGCCGATTAGGGAAAAACCTAACAAAATCATCGAAAGTTCATCGTCTCATTGCACCAGGAAGCAAAAGTAGACACAAAACAAGTGTCAGGCTTGTACAAAAAATGAGAAGGAAACCCATTTTTAGAACAAGAAAAGTCAATTCTGCAATGAGATATGTTAACAAGTCAAATACAGCTAAGCATGGAAAGAAATATTTCAAATTACTTAAGGTTGTGTTCGTGTAATTTCCCATATAGTGAGTACAAGAGTCTTACTCATAGAGGCAATTGTACAAAGTACAAGCTTTGTAATGATGTGGAGGAAAACCCTGGTCCTGCCATGCACCATATTGATCCCAATAAAACAATAAAAGAACCATATAAAAAAGGGGATGTTGTTGTATTTGGACAAAATGCAGGACAAAAATGTGTTGCAATGAGTTTATGTGCCTTAATATACCACAATATGAAAGGAATAAGTAACCCTGGTGACTTGAAACAAATAGTGCATATTGGCAATCAACTATAGAGCAGTTTGTCAAAACTAGCAAGACAATCATTCTTACTGCTAACAGAATTACCAACAATGCTTACAGTATTGCAGGGAAATTGAGGGATATCAATACTGTATGGGCCTGAAAAGAGCTTTTGAGTCACTGATATCAGAACAATACAGGTTGCTTATTTTGAAAGTTGGTTGTATTGCTGTCGGTATTATTTATTGTGCTGACAATCGCCATTTTAAAGTGTTCGACTCATGCAAGAGAAGTTTATGGCGAGAGTCATCCTAAAGGGACATGCATACTATTAGATATATAATCTGCAGACAACTTAGTGCAATACTTTCAAAGTTTATACGGAGTAAATGATGTGTATGAACTAAAAGGTTTACATATTACAAAGTATGACATCACAGTGAGCAACAGTGTAAAGATGTGTTAAATACACCATCAGATCAACAGAATTGTTTCAAAAACCACTACTGCTTTGCCATAGCTCTTTAATCTATATGTTACTCAATCATTTCACCTTGTGGTTACTGGAACTCAAATACTTTAGATGCAATTATTCAAAATGGAACTCGGCTTAATAATACAATGCAAAGTGAACATCACTTAGCATCTATTTATATTCGTAACAGTGTTACAATTTTTGGCATTAAGATAAATTTAGATGTTGATAAACTAAGTCACAGAAAATTAACTAAATTACCTGAAAGCCAGATATCTTTAAAGACCTTGATTTTAAGGAAAAATGGGAAAACAGAATTTTTAATGTGCATTTCAAGTTACTGTGCAGATTGTAGTTATCAACAAAATACCACAGTAAGATTGTTTTCACTGCTGACATGAAGATGGTAATTCACCTGCAATGAAACATATAAAACACATCAGTGGTGTTAACAAACTTGTAGAGGCAATTCATGATATTATTCAAAATAAACAGCAATGTCAGACTGTAGAGTATGATATACAATTTATTCGCTGTTCTTGTGATATTAGTGAAAATGAAAGGGAAAATATGACGAGAAAACAGAAAAAAACATGTACATGACAGCATGGAACCTGTTGCCAAAAAAAGGTTTGTAGAGGAGATTCAAAAGAGGTATTCAACAATGGATCCTACAAAAAAGAAAGAATTATCTTGCAAACACTGACAAAATTACCAATCTTTAGATGGTATAGATAAGAAAAAATTATTCCACAAACGCAAAGAAAAATACCAATCCATGGATGTGACAAAAAAGAAAGAATTATTTCAGAAATGCACGGAAAAATACGAATCAATGGACACAGAAGCTAAAAGAGATCTATTGAATAAAAGAAAAGAGAATCAAAGTCAAAGCCACATCTATTGAATCACGTATTAAACCGTTTAAGAAGAAAATGAGAGAAGGCCCTTATTTCATATGTACTCTCTATGATCGAATACTTTATAAAAAAATAGGTCCGCAATGCGTACTTGTGTGGGATTTTATTGACAAAGTGTTTGGAAGGGGTTTTTGAGCGGAAGCAAACCTGTCGCTCACTGTGAGTCAACTGTACTACAGGGGTGATATTAGGCCTGGAATCAACAGTCTGAATAGTAATTTTTGTGTGGGAATTATTTGAACAAATGCAGATTCACAGGAAGGATCTGGGGTATTAACTTTTCCTTTTATCAAGCAATATGCCTTTCCTTCCCTCCCTGGAAGCTTTTTGGCGTGTTTTTGAACGTTTGGTAATCGTCGTCAACAAATAAATTACCTCTTGGTGGCTTAGGCTATTTATTTGTTTATACGGCAATACTGGAAATACTTGGAGCAGTAAATATTTTCGTAACAGTCATTGAAAAAAAAATTGAAAAAATTTCTGCTACTACTTTTTAACTCGTGGATACACGATAGCGTAGAAACGAGTTCTTGTGGGCGCTCTGCGATATGCAAATTAGCGTGGACTCTTCGTAATTAGTCGTAATTAGTCGGCTTCGAACTCGAGATCTATCCTTCCGAAGAAGTAAGTCCAAAGTCGTGGCGCTATTATGATTGCACTGATCGTTGCGATATTTATTGTCTTTACACGCCTGTTTCGACATTTACTATATTGAAATGGACTTCAAATGTTTCAGATTAGTGCTATGATCAACTTAAAAACCAAATTCGAAGCGTCTTCGAATCGTCCATGCGCTGAACATAACGAGGACCAGCGAGAATCACGAAGAGTTTGTGAGTGACAGCAAGCTGTTGACACAGAAATTCCCACGGAAGCATGTACACATGACATAAAAAAAATGGTAATTTGCAGCATTATTTCTTTCTACGCCAATTTGGGTCTTTCCGTTGTAATCGTTTCGTTTTGATGGTAAGAATGAAAGATGATCGCTTTCCACAAGTCGTTGCCGAGCACGTGACTATAATCTGGCCGGTGTTGTTTTGATCACTTGACAATCTTTTTCGCTGAAAATAAAGGACGACTTCCTATTTCAAGGAATGTTTTTCCAATTAATTTCTATCGCATCGGTGTAAAAAAGTACAGGTATATGGGTGTTCTGAAAAACAAAAGGGAAATTCAAAACTACGAGAAATTGCGAGTAATCGGCCTCTTGTACTACACGCGGGTTTTTTTGGTGTAACATGCGTGTGTTTCCCGTAAGTTACAAGCACTTTACGCACGTGGGAATGCTGCAATCACGAATTTTATATTACGTGAAAGTCACGCATGTGGTTGTTTGCTCACTTCACTAATATGTTTGTTTGCTTGTTGTTGTTTTTTTTGGTATCCTGGAGTATTTCAGGAGGGGTTGCAGACTTAACTGTGGAATAATTGTTTAATGCAGGGTTGTCAATAAAGGTTGCAGTTAGAAATTAGCCAAGATGCTAAAGGAGCTGCCTTGAAATTTCAGGACTGTGTGTTATGTAGTTTATTTTTGTCTTTTGTAAATGGTTGTTAAACTGGACAACTCTTAGAAAGATGACTTCAAACTTAATTTTAAAAGGCCTGTTCTGGTACCAAATGAATAAGCAGCATTTCCTTATTAATAGTTTTGCAAGTTTCTCATTACAAATTCCTCTGAAAAAAGAGAAACAACTCTTTTCATAACTATTTACTGCTTTCTTTTGTTGCTCTCTTAACTTAAAAACAATGTACATCATGATAAAGTAATTTGTTATAGGACACCGTGAAATGAGGCCCAAACAGCTTTATGATCTGTGAAATGTGTTTCTAAAACATCTGCTTGTATATCAATGTTAGATATATTTGTATATATATGATCAATTACTGTGTTGTTGTCAGTTGTATAAGTTGATATGAACTGTTTGTAGTGGTTATCCCTCACTAGTAAATTATACAAAGGTCTTCTGTCTGTTTCAACAAGCCAATTTATATCAAAGTCTCTAGTAATGATATTGTTGTCTGGTGAAATGTTATTTAATACCTCAGTTATTGCTTCATAAAGTTGTCTTACAGGCACGTTTGGGGAGTGACATATCCCTATGATTGTCCAATCCTCAAACCTTGCTAACTTAATTGCTGTTATTTCAACACCATGTATATTGTGACTATAGGGGTATCCAGGTTAGTATGGGATTTTACTGTACACAGCTGTACCACCATAAGACCTTGATCCATTGCTGGAATTAAGGTTATCATTATGGAAGAGAACATAACCAGCAATGTCATACATGTCATTATTATCTTGAGAATTAAATCTTGTTTCTGTGAAAATATTGATATCAGCACTTAGATAAATTAAGTCTTTACGTATATCTTCTATGTGTTTGTGAAGAGACCTTACATTAAGATAACACAGTTTAAGAAGGGAAAATGTTATGTCATGGAGAGGGAGATGCAAAGCTTAAGTTTTGCAGTTGTTCTTAATCTCTCCATCTGGATTAACAGCAATCTTGCTTTCACACAAATCAGAAATATATAGGCCTTATATAGCAGTCACTCTACTGAGTCCCATATAATGTATGTATGGAATAGTATTTCTGGTTCTAAAATCCACAACAATTCTACTGTCAGTATCACCTTGTGACCTGTGAATTGTTTTTGCTGCTGCGGGACGCAGTAGAAATTGTTTTCTAACAACTTGTGCTGTTCTGTTTCTACCTACCGCAAACTGTGTAGTCACAGGGTTTACTGGGGTCCATGTGTGTTCAATTCATTGTACATACAAATGAGTGGTCAAATTGTACCCATACAATACCAGATGGTTTGGTTTGTTGATGTAACTGAACTAGTTTAACAACATTTCCAGCACCATTTGTCATGCCATCTTCGGTTCGTACATTCATGACAAGGTGTGTTCTTTCACCCTCAGCAAGACAAAGGGTTGAGGCTAACTGTTTTGTTTTTCTTGGATCATTGGGTATTTGTCTTAGTATTTTGTTTCTTAGCTCTGGAGAGATAGCTCCAATAACACTATCTTGAGCATTTATTGTGAATTTGTTTCCTGTGGCTGCATTATGGGCCCTTTGTTTAAATTCATCTACTTTAGCATTCTGTATAAATAGGTGAGCTGCATCTATTGGGTTGTTGATGTCTTCTTGTATAGCTCTCTTTAAGTTTTGCAATGTCAGCTACTGTGTGTTTACCTTTACGCAACCTATTAAGTAATTCTACAAACAATTTGCTGTCTCTTTGACCCATGATTTCATTAAGTTCAAACATTTTAAAGTGTTTATGCCATAAACTGGGAGAAAGAACAGCATAAATCTACATTTTTGAGGTCTTTGAAAATATAAGCATCCATAACAGATTCTAATTGGAATAAGTCACCAATAGCAATTATGCTCACACCTCCAAAATCCTCTCTACAGCCTTTTATATCTTTAAGCCTATTGTTTAGCTGTATTGCAAACATACCATTTCCTACCATTGAGATTTCATCAACAAAAATCAATTGACTTCTCAAAGTGTTTAGTCTACTTGAATCAAGCTGTTTGTAATTTCTCAGTGATTGATTGGCAGGAATGGCCAGAGTGCTATGAAGAGTGTCACCCTTAAGCTTTACCAGTTGGAGCTAATAGTATAACTATGATCTGATGAAAATCATCACCAGCTCTAGTGTTATTATACTTAAGCACTGCCTGATACAAAGCTTTTGTTAAATGCGATTTGCCAACACCAGCCCCTCCACTGAGGAAGCAGTAGAAAGGGGTTTCTGAGGTTTTAATCTGATGTAAAATGTGTTAAAAAAATTCTTTTTGCTCTTTATCGGGTGTCTGGACCATTTGACGAAAATCAAAATCAGGTAATTCATTCAATATCAGTGGTTCATTATTCAACGATGTTGATGAAATGTTGAGATCATCAAAGAGGTCATAGTTTTCACTAAAATCAGGATGTAAATCTTCATGAGATCCAATCCGGAATTGGTCAATGGAATTGGTCAATGGAGATCTCCATATTTACTTGTGTGCTTGAGCGAGCAACAACAACAATCCAACTAACTAGAAACTCAGTTTATTAAAATAGATAACACTCTTGACAGTTCAAGGCAAACAATAGTTTCTTTCAGTTTGTGACACTTTGAGACACTCGTGAGACATTTTGAGACACTAGTGAGACACTTTGAGACACCCTGAGACTCTTTGAAGCGCAACCCGCACAAATACATTCAAGCCGACAAATGTTGGCTTGCGAGAGTACAATGACTCCTTTCAATCTGACACAACCCGCACCGAAGGTCCAAGCGGATAAATGTTGGCTTGTGAAAGCGTAAAAGCTCCTGTGCAACCTGCACTGAACACAAGCCGCGTTTCAGCGTGTTGACTTACGTGAAAAAATCTTTTGTTATAGACACCTGAAGAAATAACGAAACAAACGCCTCAGATTATGAAAGAAAGAACACAAACCAGGTGTACAAACGTAATCGTCTTTCGTGAGAGCTTAATCGTGAAGCTCCCACAACAAAATTGAAAAGTTAAAGCACGCAAAGAACCCGTGAAAATATGAAATGACTTATCCTTACCTTGGAAACAAAAATCCCCAAGAAACAAACATGAAATTCCGAATAAGTTCTCCAAAACCCAACGACTGAGAAGAGAAATGGCCGCCGTACAATACACTATGAAAAAACGCCGACTGGAATCCAGTCTTCACAACTCACTGAACGCAAATAGAAACCACGTGACAAGCACTTCTCTCTCGTGGACAAATAAATAAAGAAATAAATTTCGCGGGCGTTGACAAAGTGTGGGAAATCCCACACAAAAATCAGTAATGAGGTGCATAAACAACAATTACGCCTGCCAAACATTTTTCAATATTCAACAATCATTTGATGGTAATGAATATATATGCAAGACATGTCATTCAAAAGTCATAAAAGGAGAATTACGATGTCGAGGTGTTGTGAATACGTATGTTGACAAAACACCCACACAACTGGCTTCACTTGAAAAACTAGAACATGTACTGTTTGATTCGCAATTTTCGATCCTCTAGAGCTACTTAGTTTTCGTTTCTGCTTTTTTTTCCTAACTTCTTAATAAATCTCTCAGATGAAATTTCCGTCACGTTTACAAGCTCACAAAAAAGTTCGGAATATCCGTTTTAATATTCACTTGCGAACCGGTTGTTACGATACCTAGTTGATTGCGTCAGAGCTATAAATTTTAGTTGGTAAAAAGCACATGGTGACGGCTGTTTTACATCACCGGTCACCTGCATATCAAACTGAACCATACACACGGCAGCTGATTAACAAAAATTTATTATTAAAAAAACACTGCGACAACACACACAATTAAATACTGCTCGACATCGACATAACATATGCTATCGAAGGATCTGCTGAAGATTAGATCAGCTGAAAGTAGAAAATGAAAAAGCGAAAAACCTCGCTAAAGCGGAATCAAATTTCTAACGTCTATAAATAAGGTAGCAGCTTAAATGTAGTAACAAGAACCTAGCCAATGGAAAAAAATTAAACTGTTTAATTCTTTTACCCTGATGATCAATTTGACGGCTATACGACACGATAGACATTCGCAATCTTGAAAATTTCAAAAGCGAAAATAGATTGAAAACTGTCGATGGAAGCATAGACTGAGTTAAATATGACAGTTAAGTAAAACTAAATTTCTAAGAATACAATATTCATTCTGAAAAATTTATGAAAATGGCCGGACTTATCTATTTCCGCGTGAAATCTGTGTCTACTTTTTGTTTTTGTTTGAACAACGAAAGAAAAGTGGAAATACACAGCGTACTGATCATTCTATACTTCACGTACTCCTTAATTAAAACGTTTGAAACTATCCCTAAAAAAAATACTAACATAACATTCAGTAACTCGACTACGGTTGCATTTATGTAAGTGGAAATTAAACAGAAGGATATTTATTTCATCGAAACAGTTCTGTTTGGAGAAGATACCTCTCAGGTTACTTTTATTAGAACTTGTTCGGTTGTCCAGCGTTTATTGCAGCCGGCATCGGCGCCGCTTGAGCTTGTCCCGACGGTGGAGGATATTGGTTTGATGGCGGTGGATAGCTCGGGTAAGGCGGAGGAGCCTGATTAAAGCCTTGAAGAGGCGGGTTGTAACCAGCTGGAGGAGGCTGATTGTAGTTAACCGGCGGAGGAGGATGTACTTGTTGCGTAGACATGTGTGTATGAGTTGAGACGATCTGTTGTGGCTGTTGGCCGGTAACGATCACAGTACCGGGTGTACGATAGCGGTAGTAGGGGCAACAAGCACAGCAGAGACAAGACACGATGGAAATGATGATTGCGAAGAAAATAATTGTGCCGATAATAGCGCCTGCAATAGCTCCGCCGCTCCAACCACAGTATGATGACGAACAAACTCCCCCACAACAATCCTCTCCAACGTCACAATCGGAGTCGTACGTACAGTAACAAGAAGACGAACTACTGATGCATGTGCTACTACAGCACTGCTCACCAATGCCACAATCGAAGTTGGACGAACAGGAACAAGTGGAGAAAATGCTGATGCATTTGTTATCACAGCATTGTTCGTTCGTCCCACACTCGCTGTTGTACGAACAGTAGGAACATTTCTCTCTACAGACTCCATCTGTACAACAGGACTCACTATAGGAACAATCGCTTTTGAAGGTACAGTAGGTAGCACTTCCCAAGGTAAAGAAACAGACGAAAAGAAAGCATAGAAATTCCTTAGAAGCCATTGTCTTCCTCGCAATTTGATGTTTGATTTGGCGTTTGATGTGAGGTTATGATTAACTTAATTAGTTGGCTGGTTTCCAAGATGACGTTGATAGCGAGGGGGGGAGGGGGAAGGGGACGAGGAGAAATTTTATAACATTTACCAAAAAAGCTCATGAGGTGCCAAGTTATTACACAGTAGAACAGGGCAAACAAACTGGCCCACGGAACAACAAACTGGCCGCACCGAGCGATCGAAAATTTCCATTTTTCTTTTGTTTTGTTTTTTCACCCTGTAATAATATCTTTCTTTTCAGGTCACAAAATACGTTTAAACTACACAAATTATAGCATATTCCCATAGATCTTGGTCACCTCTTATAAAATCAATTTGTAAAGTAGTAAGTTTATGTAAATGGACTTTTTTCACTGAGCGGTAACGATGAAGCCATTCTCGTGTCATACAACGGCTTTGGTTACTTACTAGTGTGAAGTCTTTCAATTTATTTTCGTGACATAAAAATGTCATATTGTCACCGCAGGTTTTCGTCGACGTTCGCTCCCCTGGGGGTGGGGGAGGGTACGGCTACACGTAGATGCACCGATAATTCCGTAGGTTATATTTCAAAAACTAAGATCAAAATACTAAAAAGTGAAATGATTGTAAAATAATCTATCCCATTTTTGATGGTTTGACATTGAATACGAGCGGACATTTTCACCGTTCGCAATTTTCTTCGCAATTTTTCCTCGCGCCTTTGGGGCTCGAATAAATACTACGAGTCTCACAATTTATCCACAAGTGTTATATGTTAAGCCACCAAACAAAGTGTATATACATAATATCTTAACGGGGATGGTTCAGTACTTTTCAAGTCTGGCCAAAGCTGATATTGAAAAAGGCCCAAATACTGAACAAAGTTCCTAAAGACACCGGAAATCTGTCAAAAAAAAACGTCTCAAATCTGTCAACTCCATCGTCATTCGAGAAAAATATAGGTATTCGTAAGTATTGATCTCCAAGAGAGATAACCTTTTTTTGACAGACAAGGGTGTGAACAGCGAGAAACACCTAGAAAATCAGTACGTACAGGGTATGACTGAAATCCTGCATGATAATGAGTTTAATTTTGAGACTTAAGGATTTAACTTCAAATCTTTGAGCCCCAAACTTGAACAGACAGGATTTCAGTAATATATCGCACGTTCTTTATCTACATATTTCTCCTGTTTCGCACCCTTATTGTAAGGAAAAAAGGGGTTATCTTTATCAGAGATTAATATCGCGGATGACTATGTTTTTCGTGGATGACGAGAGGCTAATTTATAGATTACATTTTTTAATAATTTACGTTTAACCATCTTGTTCAAACTCCCTAATGAAATCTGTAAAAGAAGACTAATTCGGTCTAGAAAATAAATCAAGTTGATAAGGTCTGTTGCTGTTTACTGCTCACTAGTAAAGTACTCATTTAAAAAATTGTCTGCGAAAGTCGTGTTTTATCAAATCCTCACCCATATCTTTTTTTGTATCATGGCAACTTGCACTCATGTTATATTTCATTGCGTTAATTCTCAAAAAATATGGAAATTTAGTTTGACTTTTTCAGCCATTTTAAAATGTAGCATTTATCAGAACAATTCACATTCAAGGGTTATATTCCTATTAATAAAATACTTAAGTACTCATTCATTCTTTTTTCGCCATTGTGCTATTTTTTGTTGAATTCACGATCTATAAATATCTGGAATTTTTCATTTCGACCAAACCGAAGATTCTTAATGATTCTATTTCTAGGGTAATCAACGCTTTCCAATCATTCCAGTTCACGTGCCGATCAATTCGAAGCCTCAATCTCAACACCAGGAAATTCACGGGCATTGAGTTGTAGTCCGTCCGTGCCTCGGGGTGGGGGATCGATGTGGACATTGTCTGAGTGGGAGGGGGGAGTTTGAACCAGAACTGTCAAGTCTTTCCAGCGGAATGAACGTAATTTATCCTTTAACCTATACTTAAACCATAGTTATTTGAAATTTCTTAGGGACCAATCTGGTCTAGTATCCAAATATTTCAGTTACACGGAAGGATCTGGGTACCAGATTTGGACCAGTCATATATTGCATGATCAAATGGTTTTTCGGGGGAAATGTAGGGGAGAGTGGACCGGTCGTCCACCAACAGAGTATGCATGGGGGACTATTGAAAATCGACTGGTAATTTACTGCCAATGACAGAGGTTGAAATCATAAGGAAATTACAAGTCTTACTATGGGGAATCAGGTAAAGTTCATCGTTACCCAACCAAAATCCTCTAAACCTCCCTCCCCTCCCTCCCCACCCTCGCCATAAATGATGACGGTTCCCCAACCCAATTTGAAAAACGAAAACACCTTTCTTTTTTAGTTCCCCTTTTTAATACCTTTGTGGCTGTACACTGCTCTGAGAAATTTACCTTCCTTTTTCTACGAAAGCATGTTGATATTTGACCAATTATCCCACGTTGGGCGGAAAAGGCATTGGGCTGGTTCCTGCTTGTTCCAGAGATGGGAGATGCTGGTTCATTGCCTGTGGGTAGCTGCTCTAACCTGACGGAGTCTGCGTGCATCCTGCAGGTGGGGAAACTGCACCAATGTTTGCTGAATTCGTGTGAGTTGTCGACTGGATTAACTGAATAGGCTGGTCACAATCACGGTCCGGGCGATCAGTAGCGACATAACGGGCAGTACAGTAGAAACAAAAGGCGATGGAAAAGACAGTGGCGAAGAAGGCGATTGTACCGACTGCAATGCTTGCGTTCTCGCCGTCGTTTAAAGAACTAGAAGTGTAAGCGGCCCCGGTAAAAATTGATAGGATCCCGAGCGTTTCGAAAGTTCTTAGGGTTGGGAAAATTATAGGGAGTTATAAGACACAGCCACATGCAGGCGCCGTTACAACAATTTTTTTTGTTGCCACACTGCTAATCGAGCGAGCAATTGTTGCGAGTTTCCCTGCAGAAACCATCCAGAAAACCTTTTACCTGACCACAGAATCGATGCAGTAGGTGTAGTAGGGACAAGATGACAAACTACCAATTCATTTGCTATCACAGCACCGCTCACCAGTTCTACATTGGTGATGGGAACAGGAACAAGAAGGCAAACTACTCATGCATTTGCTATTACAGCACTGCTCACCACTGTCACATTGGTAGTCGTACGAACAGTAACAAGAACACATACTACTGATTCATTCGCTATCTTACAGCACTGTTCTCTCGTTTCACATTAGTGGTCGAACAAACAGAAATAACAACATCATCTGTAAAACAGGACTCAATGTGGGAACAATCGCAACTGAGCTTAAAAAAAAAGAAGAAAAGAGACAACAGAAAGGACAGAATCCCTTTGTGAACCACTGTAGACAAGTTTATGAGTGACGGCTGTTCTTAACTCGTGAGATGATTACCTCTTCATATGGGTGAGGCAATTGCCTCGTTCTTAAATTTATTTCTGGCTTGCGATCAGTGCTTTTGCTAGGGAGACTATCACTAATTGACGAATACCGCTGGGGTAGAGAGGGTCGATATTCCCTCTACTAGAACACACCCTCCGTGAAAAGGGGATAGTCCGTCCAAAAGGGGCACTCCTTCATTCAGGCTACGAGGTGCAGGGTTTCATGAGTAGTGTAGTAAATCTCCTTCGTTTTTTAATTTAAAGTAACAATTTTTCTCTTCCTCTTCCCCCTTCGTATTCTTTTTGTATTTACGCGCGGCGCGCGTGATTTTACAAATTAGTCAATTACATCAGAGCTCTAACCTAGACATTGGAAAAACTGACGGGGAAATTTTTCGTGCACTTTTAGTTTGTTTTCACGGAGTTTTAATGAGTTGTTTTTGAGCGTTCGTTCGCGTAAATTTGTTACTCCTTTGTTGGAATTTTAAGAAGTTTCGGAGTTTTTATTTCAGCCAAATGTTGTGGTTCATTTAACAAGTTTAATACGTATTTTTTACGGAGTTTAGATCGTAGCCTCTTTTTTCGTAAACGGATTTTATTACAAGTAGCCCTACGGATAAAAGGAAGAGAGGCAGTTATTGAGCTCAGGAAAAAGAGAATGACTTTGTTGTGATTGGTTTAAGTTCTGGTTCTGGTAGAAGCGCAATGAATGAAACGTATTTTTTTAGAAAATCAATGAATAATTTCAATATGTTTGATTCATATGCTCCTGGAAACACCCCCATTCTTGTCTGGGACGGGGCGGGAAAAGGGCCCGCGGGCGAGGTTGGAAACACCCTTTATTGGGGAGCTAATTTTCTTAGCATCATCTGGTCTGCGCAGAAAAGTTAGTTGTCCATCAATCATAACTCTTCAGAAACGCAACTCAGCTTTATTATCCAAAAGAAAAATTGATGCCAGTTTAAAAAGAAAATTAAGAAACTAATTTTAAATGCCTAAACTGGGCGCCTGGAAAAGATTTATAATATCTGCTCACCAAAGTCAAATTTGAAAACTAACATTAATTGCCGAAGGCGAAAACGCAATTCTCTATGGTAATTTAGTCCCACTATAGGATATGTTCATCTGTAAGGAAAATGAATCAAGTTATAGGATAGTTAAAAAATTTCCGTAGCACACCGAAGGGTTTCTTGCGCGACGGGGGGGTGGAGTAGGAAGGATTTTCTTTCTTGGTCATCTCTGCAATTAGAACGCCTAAAAGTAAATCATCTGTTACCCATAGAGTACATAGCAAAGGCCTTCTCTCTCTAATAAAACATCTATAAAAAATTAAATGCTAGATTACAAAAATCCTTGAAAGGAGTAAATTTACATAACAAGTTTCCGGGAAGATTACTTTACTTGTCAAGCAATTCAAATAAGGAAATCGCCGAATGTCTTGCTTTTCACGCTATTCGACCAAGGAGGAAATTGCAGCTTATCATCGAGAAATCAACGATTACGTAAGAAGCTTGCGGTACGTATCATAACTTTTCTCTTATTGTACTCCAATATATAAAATATTATAGGAAAAACTTGCGCCATATCATGCATATAGGAGTCTATGTCTTAACTTAAAATTAGTTGCCTCTTGAACTAAAAAATGAAATATTATATGTTTCCGTGTTGCTTTGCTTCAGACATCTCAGTTATCTTACCCGGAAGGCGGCTTCGAAACGGCTTATCCTTGTACCTGAGCAGGAGGATACGGGGTTGGACCAGGTGGCGGATAAACGGGTGGTGCCTGGTTGTAATCTGGAGCTTGTACTTGATCCGTCATCATGTGTGTCTCAGTTGAAGTGAACTCTGGATGGTGCTGTTGGGTATTGACCTCAGCACCAGGTTTACGATAACGGTAGAACGGACAACAAGAACAGCAGAAGCAGGATACGATGGAAATGATGATGGCGACGAAGATAATTGGACCGACAATAGCACCTGCATAAGCTTCATCGCTCCAACCACAGTATAAACAAACTCCTCCACAACAACGCTTTCCGTCTACACACTGATGGTCGTCTGAACAAGGACAAGAAGCCAAATCTTTCATACATTTTCTGTCACAGCACAGCTTGTGAGAAACGCAATCTGAGTCGCCCCAACAGGGACATGAAACGAGTTACTGATGCATCTGCCATTACAGCATTGCTCACCCTCTTCACATTCGTAGTCTTGAATACAGATACAAGAAGATCGATCATAAATGCATCTGCCATAACAGCACTTCAGGTCAATTCCACATTGATGGTCATATGAACAGAAGGATGTTGTACTTCCCAAGCTTAACAAACAGACAAAAAGAAAGCGCAAAACCTCCATGTGAACCATTGTAAAAATGTCAATGAACGGCTGCTGTTCTTAACTCGTGATCATGACATAACTGCTTCTTTATATGGGTGAGGGGATTGCCTCGTTTCCAAATTTATTTCCGGCTAGCAATCAGTGCTCTTTGCTTAGTCAAATAGTCGTGGAGACCACCGGAATGAAGAGGGGCGAGTTGATATATTTATATTCAATACCACCGGAGTGAAGAGGGGCGAGTTGATATATTTATATTCAATACCACCGGAGTGAAGAGGGGCGAGTTGATATTAGAGACCTGAAGCAGTCAGGACGGCAACGCCAAGGAAGACTTCGATTAAAAAATTAATTTCTGCCTTTAATTGGAATTTCAAAAATGGCTGCATGTGTTTACCGTCTCATACGGCACAACTCTCAACCTCAACTTCAGCATAACGTATAAAAGAAGCGCTGAGTTCCAAATGGAAATTAAAATAATTTGCCTCGCGGTTTCGGTTTGCAGACGACGCAGATTGTGGTGATTTCATGTTGTTGTTTTGCATAGGACGACTGAGAAATGTAAAAAGTTTTAAAATGCACGTGCTGAGCTATTGTTTTGCCAATTAGATCTTTTGTTTTTCCATGTCTTCGTTGCCGTCGTGGTTTGCCTAAGGGACCTCAGGAAACCACAGCGACGACAGCAACAAGGACATGGCAAAGCAAAAGATTTGATGAGTAGATCAATAGCTCGGCACATTTTTTTTCTAACATTGCATATTTTTCAGCCGACCTCTGCGAACTGCAAAAGTGCAATCACCAATACTGATATCTGTATGGTCTGAAATCGTACAGCCCGTCAGCGAATTATTAAATGTCGATTTGGAACTCAACGCCACCAAAGGCTGCCAAGCTCTTATATACGTTGAAAACCTCGAAATATCAGTAGTGTATCTTAGTGTTTCACTGATCTTGCGCAATAACGGTCATGGTTTTTCTTATGTACGTTGAAAACCTCGAAATGAACAACTGACTCAAATGGGCTCTTTTCATCAAAGTAAGCGGTCAGATAACAAGCAATACGCTGTGGAAGTAAGGTGAGGTATTTTGACGTATTTTTAATTCCTTAGAGCGGTCGTAAATATTCCCATACAAACTCTTATAATTCCGCCATGACCGTTATTGCGCAAGATGATCATCTTACAGCTGAAGCTTAGGCCGCCTGTGACGCCACTAGCGCCACACCGCAGCTTCAGTAAAACGTATGTAAATTACATGCGTTATGCTGAATCTGAAAGGAAAAGGTAAGTAGTTTCTACAACAACAAAAGAGCAGTTTTAGCATCCTTCATCAACATACATCTTAACCCTTTAACCCCTAAGAGTGATTAACATAATTTCTCCTTACAATATCACCCTGAATCTCACATTAATGACATGAGAATAAAGGAAATGATCACCAAATTAAATAACTCTTGATTGTTAAACAAATTCTCCTTGTCAGCACCTTGGTAAAAGTACAGAGAACAGTATGGAGAATATGAAAACTGATGTTAGGGTGTAAAGGGTTAAAGCACCCACTACTATGAAGCCAAGTATCATGACATCATCTGGCCTGCACAGCTAAAGTAAGGTGTCAGTCAATCACAACGCTCCACAAACGCAACTCAGTTTAATTAATTAAAAACATTTTACATATGCCACTTTGAAAACAAAATAATGAAAATACTTTGAGTTAAAATGGAAATCTTAACTTTTCTAAAACTAATTTTCCTAACTTTTAACTATAGTTGTGACTTTGTCACGAAATAAAAAGTCGCTTAAGAGTACAAATAACGTTCGTATCGACATTATTTTAATGAGCAAAACGACGAACTTCCGGGAAGATTATTTTGCTTGTCACGCAATTCTACTGCGGAAATAGGCCATTTTACAGTTATTTACTTCGTTGCCAAGTCTTTGAGTTGAAGTGAGGCTGAAGGTGACCTCGTTGTGATAAAGATTAGTATCTAGTTGGCATGATAACAAAGTAATTTATATTTGAAAAGCAGCAAGCTTTGTATCATAACAAGGTCACGCTTAGCCTCGATCCTGTTCAAAAGCTTGGCAACCAAGCACGCAACTGTAAAATGGGCTTATTGTAGCTTAATGTCGAGAAATCGACGGTTGTGTCAGAATCTTACGATGCGCTATAACTTTTCTCTAATTCTACTTTAGTGTATTAACAGTTCTACGCAAAATTCCCACTACCATGCAAATAAACTATGTCTTTATATGAACGAGTTGCTTCTTAATCCAAAGATAAAGATGTTTGCTTTCATGTTGCCTTGCTTCAGACATCTCAGTACTTGACCGGTCCAGGAGGCGGCATCGAAACGGCTTGTCCTTGTACCTGAGCTGGAGGATACGGATTTGGAGCGGGTGGATAAGCGGGTGGAGGCTGGTTGTAGCTTCCAGGCGGTGGATACTGCACAACTCTTTGCTGCGTCGTGCTAGTGGTCGACACGAATTGCTGATACGGCGGCTGGCTTGTCACAATCACAGTACCGGGCGTACGATAGTGGTAATACGGACAACAGGCACAGCAACAGCAGGATACGATGGAAATGATGATAGCAAAGAAGATTATTGTACCAATTACAGCGCCTGCAATGCTTCCTGTCGTCCAAACACATGAATCTAAACAGTCGCCATCGCAGCAAACCTCCGAATCAGGACATTGCCAATCGCTCGAGCAGGAATAACATAATACCTGCAAATGCCATCAGAACAACAGTTTTTATCGATACAGTCGTTATCGTCTAAGCAGGACATAGCACCTTGCAATCCAAAGAAAGAGACCAAAAGAACGATGAAAAATCCCTTCGGCGCCATTGTTACAAAGCGATAGACGACGTGTTCGAGCAGACTTGGAATGAAAGAGAATGTGGGTGCGGTTGGCTCGCGTCCAAAGTTTATCTCCGCCTACTTCCCTTTTGTCATCCTGACGTGACATATTAAACAATAGCTATGCCTGCACGTCTCGGTTCAAGGGATTTAGACGCGATTAGTCTGTTTTTGTCATTTCAACTGTAGAGTATTTCAACTGTAGAGTTATTCCCAAAATTGCCGCATAAAAGGATCTTTTTCATTTTTATCCTACCATTAACATTCGAAAATAAATTGATTCGACTCTAAGGAATATTTTCTAGCCCATTTCGGAAGTTGTATGACTGAACTGAGCATTAGCCGAGATGAGAATGTAAATTGCATGACCACCTTGCCTGAGAAAGCCCTTCAAATTAAAGAGAGTGTTTTGTGTCTTGTTCTAACTGTAGATGTTTTCCAAGAGAACATAAATTGTTTATTTATATTTTCTTGTGTTCACTCAATGGTTTCTCCTACGAAGCAAACGGCAGGTTTAAGCAATTTTCGATATAGATACGAACTTCCCGGCTTAAAGTGCACAAAGTACCATTATTAAAATTTGTGATCACCATATTTCAAAACTTTACCAGTAGTTGGAGACTAGTTGTACCACATATAAAATATTTGATTGTAATGTTTGCTGTGATATCAATGCGCGTGATTTTCGCGTCAAAGGTAGGATTTCATGGTCATCAGCCTCCTTTGATTCAAGGGACTCAAGAAGACGGTAAGGCTTACTATAATTTACGAAACGAAACGAAACGAGATGAAAATCTGAATATTTTCATTTCTAGTAGAAATTTCTATTTTGCAAATCATAAGCATATTTCCATTTCGCAATTACAGATTTCCATTTTTAAAATCACTAGCATATTTCCATTTCGCAAATTACAGATTTCTAAATGGAAATATGCTAATGATTTGCAAAGTAGAAATCTGTAATTTGCGAAACAAAATTATTCTGGGACTCAGGGGAAGAAAATAAAAGCTTGGGTCTGTTACGTTTTCCCGGCAAATATGATATTTCATCTAGTAATATGCTGCGATACTCAGTGCAAATGCTAATTGGTAAACGAGAATCCATCTTAAAAGATATTGGATCTTTCATGGGTGATAGCTGATATCTGGCAGAGCGTGAATCTTCAACGAGACCCTCAAGGATAATTGATTATTAAGTAATACTCATTTCCTTAGCGACAGCTCGACAGTACACTTCTCAGTTTTCATTATTCAACGAGTCAACAAGAGGACTGGGTGTGAGTCTCAACATCTATACCCAGATTTCTCGATTACAACGCGGTCAGCGATATACGCCTGCGCAATACAGTATCGGTCTCTTACGCCATCGTGCAGATCAAATCATCCTCGTGTTTAGCGACGGAAAAACTCTTTTATGACATTTTACCTGGAATTCTATTCACTACTGTTTAAGATTATTACTAACTGGTAAGTTTAAATGAACTGTCGCTTAAAAGTTAGTTTGAAATGCCGAAAACCTCTTCGAATACCGTATTCTAAAATTCTCCCATGTTGTCGAATCGAAGAAGCATGCTGTCCCTGTAGCACCATGTTCTCGTACTATCGATCTGTATAAAGATTTCTTTTTCTGTATAAGTTGAGGAAGGAATCCTTATGATAAATGCTAACAGAAGGACTCGTGTTATCGATATCTGTAATCCAGTGATTAATGATCTTACAAAACGATCACTTCTTAGCTGATGGAACTGTACGTACCGTAGATATTGTTTTTTTCCATATCTGATGCGTATTCGATTTTGTTGGGCGTATAAATTTAAGTTATAAGTATTCGGAAATAGCTCACCGAAGGTGGGATTTTGAACAAGATTTTGTCATCCTGTGTAATACCTTAAATTGCTTTTGTATTATTGTGGTTATAAATGGACCTCTTTAAATCGTATTTTTTTTTTAAGCAAGGGTTTTCTGAGAGACAGAAAATAGCTCTTGTGGGTAACAAAATTTACGCGACGATGGCTGGGTTTTTTTTTAAAACATCAAACAAAATGTAGCGGTAAATTTAAGTACAAACCACTTGTACACAGTTTATTGAACTGCACCACTGCTAGTTGTGTTATTTTTAGTTGTCCAAAGACTGTTGATATCGACAAGATGGACCTCAGTAACCCTGCTTTCTATAGTTGCTCCAAATTTCACACTATAGACGTTTTTGTTTTCATTTACAGAGTAACTTTTCTATTTATATATAATCCACTCTGGATGATCCATACTTGGATGAACCCTGCAGCGTAAGGGGGCATGAGTAAGGGTGAATAACCAAGTGGAGATGAATCTGCATTGCGCTACAGGCACCATTTGGATGAAATCTTTTTCAGCAAAGTACTGGATAATTACTTTGCTTGCTTGTTTTTCTGAAACTTTATGCCAAGGCTGTCCAAAGCCTTGAGTGTTATCTTGAATTCCTAATGGTGAAAGAAATTTTTTAAAGCTTTTTGATGTACACAATGGTCTGCTTCCTTACAGCAGAAGAATTGGTAAAATGTTCCACAGAAGTAAAACTTGTTCATTTATTCTCTTAAATGTGGTATGAGTTTTGGAATAGAATTGTGCTTACTGAGAGAGGAAGAGGGGAGAAAGTAAACCTCATCCAAGACATTTATAGCATGGTTGGCCAGGGGCTTTTTAGATGAGCAATATGTTAAGAAAGAAAATACATTTGTGAGTAATATGAAAGTTCTGATTTTTTCGACAGACCAGTATGAACCAAGAAAAGTTATCAAAATTAAAAAGTGGGGTTCAAATAGGAGGAAAGGTAAGATGTTTATTTAGGTACATCTACACTGTCAAGAATCCAGACATTACAAAAATGAAAAACAATTTAACAGTAGCAGCCAGATAAGTTACTGGTGCTTCAGAAGCAAGTAGCTGGTTACAGTGCTGGCTGCTGGTGCTTCTGGAGAATCTAGGAAACCACCTTATCCTGGCCACATGGGATGAGAAGGAAGAGGAATTTTAAGAGGTGATATGATGGTGTGAAAGAAGAGATTTAATTTTGAGAATGTTAAATTGATCATGCTACAATGTAAAGCATGACAATCAGAAGGAAGCAAGGAGTATATCAGTTGGCACATTGGTTATTTTCTATGTTCAGGTGCAGACTTACAGCACAGTTGATTTTTTGTGTGTTGACAGCACTGATGTAATATAGGCAAGACTGATCAAAGGTACTATAGTTTTGCACACCGGGGAAAAAAAAAAGAAAGAAAGGCAGTGGGTCTCTCTGATGTGGTTGCTTTGGCAGCTGAGCTATTCTCCAATGGCTTTTACCAATAAGGAGAGAGCCTGAAGGTAGACTTAACACCTGAACTGTTTCTGTCGTCAGAGCAAAACCTGGCTACGACAGTTTTCAACATCAATTTATCCATATAAGCTGCAGGAAAAAAAAAAAGTGCGTAACATTTAAGTTAACTTTTTTAGGGCACACCCAGAAGAAAAAAGAAGATAGTTCACAGAACAGCTGGAGCAGATGATAAGAAACTCCAGAACACCCTCAAGAAGCTTGCTGTGAACTCAATTCCTGGAATTGAAGAGGTAAATTTTGATTAATTATAATGGTTGCCATATGTAACAAGTAGCTTCTAGTACATTCACCTTGCTTCTTTTATGCAATTACAAGGTTAGATCAATTTCATTCTCATTCTTGATATCACTGATGGTCCATTGCAAGTGATAAGTTGGATCAGGTATGAGAAAAAAAATTTTTTTCCATCAGTTACAATGTTCCAATTACTTGTCCTTTGCAGGTAAACATGATTAAGGATGATGGGACGGTCATTCATTTTACTAATCCAAAAGGTAATTCTAGGAATCTATTGAACTAACTCCTGATAACTGGAATCTTTCACTTTCTCAAAGTAACAAGGATTCACACTGTGTGTCTTGCATGCATTAAGTGCAATTTTACCCAAATATTTTAAATCCTCTACGATGGGAAACTCTTGCTAACTCAATTTTACCCTTGGAGTTTTTTTTTTCTTTTCTGGCTGTTGCTTTGTTTAACAGCAAAAGTGTTCATTTGGTTTTTAACTCTCCTCTCTGTGGTACACCTTAAATATGCATTGTTTGGATGGCAGTTAATCATTTTTTCCCACAAAATTTGTCACTTGACCCTTCAGCTCTATGAAGTGATAAATATGTAACTTCTCCCTATTATAGCAAACTGGTAGTGAGAATACTCAAACTTATCGTGTAGAAGTTGTTTTCTTGATGTAACACCAAATTCTCACAACTAATTTACAAGGAAATGTGTAGCAACAAGAGGGAAGAATAAGCAATCCATGTAACATTGAATTGTTGTACTTCTCCTAGTGCAAGCTTCCCTGCAGTCAAACACTTTTGCTGTGGTTGGTCAGTCTGAAAATAAGTGTGAGTATAATGACAGACTAAATTTTTTATTGTATGTGGTGTACTTTTGCAAGACTATGGGACTGAATGTGGTGGGTGTAAAACAAAACTGTTCTCGCCTACAAATTTCCTTGATTGAGTAACGGATGGTTCATTAAAAAAGTTATGTGTGTAGTGACATTATCAAAACAGTTCATTATTATTTACGTTACTTGTAGTAAAATGTATGTGTACACCAGCCATAACATGAATTATAATCTTGTATGACTGATATTTTTTGTGCTTGTCTCTCAGCAATTGCAGAAATGCTTCCTGGAATTTTGAATCAGTTGGTAAGTACACTTGTATCCTTGTACATGTACTCCTTAGAGTCCTTAGAGCTAGTCTTTTGTTAGATAAGGAGAAGTCCCTGCCACTTGGAAAAGTCTGTTTTGCAAGTCCAAAAAGAATCATTGAAAAAAAAGATGTTAGCTCACTGCTTGGAACTCTGAAAGAGAGGTGCGCCAACATCATTTCTTTTCTACTCATGTGACAGACCTCGCTGAAATGGGGGGAGTGCTTGTAGTTTAGTCATTTGTAAGCTTTGCAAACTTTCTCAAGAGAAACAGACTCAGATATCATACAACATACCTGTTTAAGTTTAATACATTACACCTGTCACTAATCATGGCTGATTGTTAACTGTTTAACCCCTTTGGGTGGCTGGCTTCTAATTTCTCCATACAATGTCACTAAAGTAAATGGTTTGAACCCAGGAGTATCAGTAGTTCGTGTAGTGTGATCATCTGGGTGAGTGTAGTTCTGAAAAGAACTGTTGTTAGTGACTAACTAACTAACAACAGTTCTTTTCAGAACTACACTCACCCGGACGATCACACTACACGAAATACAATGTCACTCTTGAGTCAAATACAAAGGTCATGAGAATAAAAGAAATGATCACCGTTTTAAGGAGGTCTTAAGTTTCAAAACAAATTCTCCTTGTCAGTATCATCAGAAATGCAAGGAGAACAGTCTGGAGAGTATGAGTTCTACTGATAGGGAGTCAAAGGTTACAAAATGCACTAATATGATTACTTTTCTCATTACCAGAGTAGTGAAGGTCTGACCAATTTGAGGAAGCTGGCAGAGAAATTCCCAAGTGAGTCAAAGATATCTGATAAGTAACCGCTTACTGTATCTCTAAAATGGAGGTGGCTAGTGATATTTACCCTGTGATATTTACCCAGTGATATTTACCCAGTGAACCACAAAGCACCGATAGAAACTGACACTGGTGTAAATAGTTTTTTTAGTGTATACTAAAATAGTGAGATAATATAGCCCAAAAAGATGATGTTTATTCATTTATTCCTGAAACAATTACAATATTTTGGGGTGCAAATCCTGCCACGTTGCCTAGAGATATTATCCGATGTTTTAGTGTGAGCTAAAATATTTTTGTTAACCCTTAAACTCCCAAGATCTGGATGTTGAGTCTCCCCTCTAGCTGCTACACAGTCATTTCCATGTAAATTGGTTATGAGAATTTGATATGAGATCAAAAGAACAACTTCAACTTGATAAGTTTGTGTATTCTCATTACCAGTTTGCGTGATAATGTGTGAATATTACAGGGAGAAATCACATGTTAATCACTTCTGGGAGCTAAAAGGTTAAGAGATGAAGGGAAACACAAAAGCAGCAATTGATAAAATCACCATTTAAACAGGATGCCTATATGTAGAGAAGATTTAAACAGTTTGGAAAAAAAAAATAATTTTACAATCTTCATGTGGGTTGCATTTCTATAGATGTAGAAACCATGACTAGTGTAGGTATCTCAAATGTTGAATCATTTGCTGTTGTCAGAATAAAAGTATTCCTTTGGAGCACTGAATAACAAACAACAATTTCAAATTAAACTGAATGTTGGGCTTGTTGTGTCACACTGAGGGTTCTGAATGTTGTGTCACTTTTGACTTGGAATAGTCAGCCTTAATAACGTACATATAGGTACTTTCGCATGGAAATCTTGACAGCTATGTACTTGTAACTGAGTAGCTGTTTTGCTGTTTCACTTTTAGCAGCAACAGATGGTGCACATGTCCCAACACATACTGAGGAGGTTGACGATGACGATGTCCCAGGTGAGACATTGCTCCTTTTTTCATTTACTTTATTGCAAACCAATAAACTAATAACCAGGAAAAAAAAAGTTTGAACCACCTGGCTGAGGGTTAGAGGGGTGAAAACTTCCCTCTTGCTGTACTCAGCTATTTTCACCTTTGGCATTCTCGAATTTCTCTCAGGCTTCTGCCTATTTCTTTTCACTCTTCAGAATATCTCTGGTTTGTAATAGGGACTGGTTTTTCAACAATCTTAGCATTTCTGACATTTAGACAACCTTAACTTCTGCTGACCTCCTCCAGGTCAGTCTCACTGTGACGACTAGACTACACAATCCAATGCTACTGCTGAAATTAAGAGTGTAACATAAGGTAGCTGTTTTAGGCTCTTGGGCCTCATCAGGGTAGGGAAAGGAGTTGAATTGACCCTTCTGTCCACCCCTCTTGAGGTGATGAGAATAGGGATAATTATCAATCAGATAACCACGTTCTCTGAGCTATCAAGACATGAAACGTAGGGCTGACAGGAGAGGGGAATTGATATGAAGATATTAGGAGTTCAAAGGCTAACTGCATTCTCTTACTCATTGTGATATTTTTTTCATCCACAGAGCTCGTTGAAAATTTTGATGAGCCCTCGAAGGCAGAGGGAGTCTAAAAAGATCCCAGTGTGGAAGACCAAATCTAACAACTGATGCTACCACACATATGCTGACCACAAGTAATAAACAGACTTTTTGGCCTGCTTTTTCATTGTATATGTAATAGTTAACAAGACAATTTTTTGTGGTGTCCTATACACTCTTTGTGTTGTTTGATATGCCAGCAATTTATTGGTCTGTCAATAAAAGAATGGGAAGTTGCTTTATGGAGTGATGGTTTTTCAGCATAAATTGAATTACTTGCATGCATTCCATGTTTACGATACAGCATTGGTTTTTTTTAGAGGTGTTTTTTTTTATGTAAACATAAAGCATGTGTTTGGATACAGCTATTGGGATCTCTCGGCCCAAATCCCTCTTAAAAGTGGTTTGGGGCCTCCTAGGAACTTAGGTTGTGGGGATGATAATATGTATGCTAAAATATCAGCCTGCTTATTGGTTTGAGAACACCTTAATTGATCGCAAACAATGCAGAAAGTTGAAACTGAGTGCAGTAGGTTGAAATTACTCTAAATAGATTGGCAGGAAAGTTGCGAAGGCTCAACAGAACAAAATGGCGAACAGGTTAGGAGAAAGTAATAACGACTTAATCATGAACAAACACATCCAAGAGAGCACATATAACTGGCTTAAAGTCTGGAAGTCTTGGTATTGTGTTGTTTGATATGCCAGCAATTTATTGCGCTGTCAGTAAGGCAATAGGAACTTGCTTTAAGGAGTGATGGTGTATTTAACCTAAATCGAATTACTTGCGTACATTCCATGTTTACTATATGGAATCGGGTTTGTTTTTTTTTCGGAGGTGCTCTTTTTGATGTAATTATGAAGCATGTGTTTGGACACAGCTACTGGGATCTTCTCAGCATGATTAAGACGTTAGCTGCAAGACTTCCAGACACGGTTACGACAGAAGTATTGAAACACAGGAACCGGAGTCCCTGAACAAAATTCTCTCGGAGTTACCACAATGGTTCATACGAAGGATGGGAATTAAATTGCGGGCGTGATAGCATTCGTGTTCTAGTTAATGCAAATTCTAACTGACAAAGTATTTATCACCCAATTTCTCCTGACAGAAGGGTTAAAAGCTCGAAGTAAATACTAACGGAAAAAACCCCGCAAGCAAGCTAGGTGTCCGTATCTCGAATGTATCGATTAATCGACGGGCCCGAAGCCAAATGTAAATTTAGGAATGAATACTGAAATCAAAATACCATGTTATTTGAATTATAGTGGATTGCTCTAAGAAAGTGGCCGCTTGATGGATACCCCAGGCAACGAAAAGTTATATCGAAATTATACTGTTAACAAATTGCGAGGATGAAATGTCTCTTATCAGACTTTGGATCTTAATAGCACCGTACCCTGCACGAGGTAAGAGGTTTCTTTGGCACTATGCTATTAACACTTCTCCGGTCTCCTTTACCTCCAGCGAATAGCAGAAAAAGAGTTTTAAACCTTGATCTTACTTAATTTAATTTCAAAGCAAAAGCGGAGGACGAGGTTTTATCATACAATGGAATGGATTATTCGGACCATTTTCTAGACCAAAATTCCGTCACAACCGCGGAAAGTTTTATCTCAGAGAAGGCTTAAAATTTGATGATTTTTTTCTTTTACTATTTTAAGAATAACATGGCCGACAAACTAATCCAACATAAGCCGAAGGCGAATATTAAGTGACCCTAAACGTCTTGTTGTTAGTTGGGTGGAACTTCTGCAAATCGTATGTACTGCACATCCTATTTCGTAATAAACCGGGCGGACCCTGCGCACGCTTTGCTAGTTATGGCGGAGCTCTCAGTGCGCGCAGCATAGCCTTATACTTATAAAAATAGTAATGACAGCAACCCATCAGCCGAAAACTTAGGTATGACCGCACATCCGTACGTACAATGTACTACTTTTGACATACGCCGCCAGTTGCATTTGCGGGCTACTGGAAACACGATGAATGGAGGGGATTTCGTAAGTAGAAGCGAAATGGAGAAGGTAATGCGCAGGCATTAAAGAAAAATTTGTGATAAATGATCGGCGAAAAAAGCTGCTTGTTTGTGTTTCATTGGGGAAAAGGAAACTGGAAAAATGGAAATAGACACTCTGTCTACTGCCCTAAAATTTGAAGTCAGATGTGACACGGTTGTTGTAATGAGACCTAGCCGGACCTGCACCTGTCGACGGCTGAAGTACGAATATTGGTTCAGTCCCAAAAGAACTGAAAGTGTACACGGTAAAGGGTTTACGAATCTACGCTGAAATTTTGTAAATTCACTTTTAAATCGACATCTTCCCCGGCGTTGCTGTTCTGACCTCTTAAGGTCTCTATTAGCGTTTAGGCACGCGCGTTTCTTCGCTCGTGGAATAGTATGAGGCCTTAAGCAACGCGATCTTGCGAGAGGTCCGCAGAGGGTCTAGCGCTGATTATTAGAGCCAGACCCTCCGTAACCCTCTCCCCAACTCGTCTCAGTCTTCACGCGTGCAGAGAGACGCGCGTCCTGTATTTTAGCAAACCAACATCCACAAACCAAACGACAGTCGAAAATATTTATTTAGTGGAAGATAATTTCAGTAACAATAAAAATCAAACAGCAATAGAATTGTACATTAAATAATTCCAAGTCGTTAAGATAATTTATAGAATAAATCTCTTATGTACAAAAATCGATTCACGAACAATTTGCGCCTTTGGCGACCTCTGTTTTCATAGTATTGACAGCTCAACTACGCTCGAGATTAGGATGGAAATTTAACTTCAAACTTTGCTTTGTGGGTCTTTAAGACCACTCCCTAAAAAAGCAATTCAGGAAATGATTGCTATTCGAAACCCCTGTTAGATAATAAATCGGTTTTCACGACATAATAAATGTCGAGGTAAACCTAAAATAAAAACGATGAAACAGTAGAAAATCAAGTAATAACTATCCTGTCAACGAAAATAATTACTGTGAAAACCGAAACAAAAAAAAAAGGTGACGACGCTTACTACAACTACGGTACGATACTTCAAACCACTTTGCGCATTTAGAATAATATTTTAAGGGAATCAGGAATTGTTTTGATTTTTCGGTTTCACTGCATGTGACAACTCAGCGGTCAAACGTAAAGCATGTGCACGTGGTTCAATTTTGCGCTGCCGCGCATCAATTTCCCGCAAAAATGTTGAAAGAAAACATAAGAAACGACCGCTCTCAAGCACAACATGCATGAAAAAGCGAAACGTTTAGGGAAATTTGTAAAACAAAAAATTGGAAGGGAAAACTTGACACTTTCAAACACGAGGCTTATTAAATTACGGAAATTCTGTTGATTCAATACTTTGCTTTGAACTTTACCTAAAAAGCAATACGGTTTTAAAACACCGTGGATAACTGACTTGTGTCGCTGTTTGTTACTCCTGGAAGACAAATCGTTATGACTTAGCTATCCCTACTACTCTCTCTAGACTTTAACGGTCATCTCCTCCGTGTCAGGACAATTTGAATAATTTGTTCATAGTGCTTTTGAGAAAAATACAATGCAGTTGTCAATCAAGATCATATTTTCCATTTTGCTTTACAAAGTCTCTCACGTTCTGCTTTCACAAGACGCAGCGTGTGTTACGTGGTCGCTTTTCCTTTCGTTAAGGGGTCTTGATCAACTTGCATCCATTCTATGAGCCTTCCAAAAAGGGCTCCTAACTAAGGTTGTTTGTCAGATAAGAATCAGTATTTCCACTGCGTACATGGTTGTACTTGAGAGACCGTTGAGGTCCTAAAGTGGCTTGGTGTCGCAGAGAAGAGGTGCATTATCAGATGACGTATTCATGTCCCTTAACTCAGAGCCACTAGCCTCGCACTCGCTTTGGAAACTAAATTCGCTGTTTCTCCTGGTTGGAGAACGTGCACTAAGCTGAAAATTAGCACTGTTATCAGGAAGGAAGAACGCCAATAGAAGAGAAAGAATAACAGAGCCAGCGCCGAATAGAAACGGTGCTCCAGATACGATTGTCTGCGAAAAAAAATTATTACAGCAAGGTAAAAAAAGAATGATTTTCTCCTCTGATAGTACCTGCTTTACACATATCCCTATGGCGATGAAGAGGAAAATTTACTATACAACTGAGAACCTCTTCTATTCTTCATCATTTCTTTTGTTCAGGAGTGATACTATATGTATAATACTGTATTTACATGTCATGAGAAAAACGAAAACGGTTACTAACTAAATAAGCTCTTGTTTGTTCACCAAATTCTCCTTGTTCTCCATAGCAAATAAGTACAGTGTAAAAAATAAGCATTCTGATATTGTCAATACCTTGCCGTACGGGTCCTCCATAATGGTGTGATTACTTGCAGCAGTGATATCGACAGTTGGACCTTCCTCGTCTTCTAAATCCACATGAAACACGTAAAACACCAAGCCAAAAAGAGCAGGTCCTATGCCATTACACAAGCCTCTTATTCCTGTTATCATACCTTGAACCACACCTAGCATAGAAAAAAAAAAAAGAGAATAACTGGTTCAGATGTGTTGGTAACCTGTATTTAGCGGTCAGCCATGGGGAATGCGTAAAACAGGTTCCACAGGATGAGGGTGTTGTAAAACACGGGAAAAAAACGCTTGTTGACCACTTAATTAACCACTTGATGTACAAAAACTCGCGCAAAATACCACCAACATTGATTTCGGGAGAAAAACATGGGTTACTTAAAAATACTTAAAAGCTTGTTCTTTTTTTTATTTGAGTGGTTCCACTTTAAATGACAGTTTAGTACTGGTACCACTTGATAAAGGTGAATAAAGATGAAAATTGCAGTGTTTAAAGGGTAAGAATTTCGGCACTTTTACAACTGACCGCTTAATACGGTGCCACGACGGTTGATTGACAAATGATCCAGAGGTATCTAAGGTATCTATCTCTCCTTTTTTTTAGCGCGCCTTCGTGTTTAATACAGGCTCGACTGTATTATCCAACAGAATACGGGGCGATGTGAATCAAAACGACAGTGAACTCTTTTGTAAGTGGACATCCTCGGGAATTGGAAAAAGCGTCTGCTAATAGAACTGTCCGACTACGAGGATTTCTTCCCATAAGCGGACACAAAGAAAATTAGGGTGGATGTCCGCTGACACCGAGTATCATGTAACAAACTTGCTTTAAATGTCAAATGAATGGGCAGCTCGCTTTCCCGCCGACAAAAGCAGATTTGACAAAACTTCCCCGCTGTTCTTTTGCTTTGTCAAAGGCCATAATTTTCCTTCCTGGAAGTTGCCTTGAATTTTTCCGTGTCGTTTCCTGATAAACCTAAAATTTCTCCCACCAGACTAAAACGACAGTTAAGAGTTGTAAATCTTCAATTTTAATAGACTCTTTCCAGACCTTGGACAATTTTATTCTCAGACCGTTACCTGACCTTGAATCCATGAAAGACGGTTATTAAAACAAAGGTCAATGAGAACTTAGCCAATGGAGCCAATGATAACTAGTGTTTAGAACATGGAAAAGATCTCGTGCGCGGGAAATCACGGACATCTCAGTAACGACTGCTTTAAGTCTTGCTCTGATTGGCTGAGAGGTTAGAGCGAAATTTCCGTGACCACTCACTAAGCGGAATGCAATTCTGGACCACTTTTCAAGGCTCTATTCGTTAGGAAACCAGTGGACTTACCTTGCTGATCAGCTTCAGCGTTACAGGACACCAGGGCACTCATGGATGGATATGTTATCATCGATATTGACGCCAGGGATCCAGCTGCCCACATCATCCTACAGACACAAAGAAGACGAGAAAGAATTCAAGTGGATGCGTCAACATTTCAGTTTAATCAAAATTACAACAAATTGGGTATCACCAGCCCGATTTGAGCCTTAATAAAACAGTTTACGATTCATACTTGTAAAAGGACAGTGTAGCGACGTGCCTGTGTCATTGGACAGTACGCGTTCTTTGCGCGCACCGTTGTTGCGCATTTTTCCGAGTTACATGAAGAAAGATGGTAAGTTTTAAGCTCGGTAAAGGAAGAGAAAAAGATGTTTTTCGTCTAGTCACAAGCGTGGGACAAAGAAAAAATTCTGAGTCCCATGAGGAATCGAACCTCAGACCTTAGGATTCCGCGCTTCGATGCTCTATCACTGAGCCACAGACTATCCCGTATTACTTTGGAAACTCAAATGAAAATTGTAGCAACTTACCAAAACTGAGTTCCGAGACCATACCAAGATAACTGAAGAATTTCAAATATTAAACCAATAAGAACGCAATTCTTCAATCCTATAGTTTTCTTGAGACATGTAAGGACTACAGTCTGAAGACAGAACAAAACAAAAGAATCTGTAAACATAATTTATCAAAAACATAGGTTAAAATTCTGAATTCAAATTCGCCTACGGGACAGGCGTATTTCTTTCCGCTTTTTTTATGCGTTCTTTAGGAAAACAAAGGCACGCGCGAGGCTCTCGTACGTGACTCGCAGTTCACGCTCTCGTCACACTTCCCTCGGACTCCCCTAAAAAAAACCCCAAAAGTGGCGCTTACCCGCAGGCCAAATTAACCACATTTTCTTTTATCTGTGCAGCGAGCATTTCAACGATTATTGGTCATTAAAATAAGCAAGAAATAACGGAGAGGTTACATGTTAATCACTTCTGGGAGTTAAGGGGCTTAGTGTTGTATGCTTCAAAGACGCTATAACCTGAGATCAACCGCAACAACACATTTTAATATCCTTACCTGGGAGATAACTGATAATACACCTAACACTGCTATAAATGTAGCCACATCGTCTGAAGTAAATTTTATAACCTAGCAGAAGACCACAAGAAGAAAAAAACTTGAAAAAAATGTTTTGTAGAAGAATACTTATGTTGTAGATTAATTTAACCCCATTTAAAAGATTTTAAGATGAATGCTCCCAACTGATGATCAAACAATTATTTGTGCGCTAGCCCACAAAATCAGGAGTTGAATCAAGTTGATAAAAATCTTAATTCTCGTTACCTGTCTGTTCAAATGTGTATTAAAGACGTTAAGAGAATTTCAAGCTGTGTATAAGTCACAGGAGAATTCTCCAGCTTCCAAAAGTATTCCCTTTTAACGGAAAAGGGTGTCCACATATGGGAAATTTTAACCGTCTGTTTTTTTTTTTGAATGGTCTGTTGTTATAGTTTGCATGTTCAAAAAAGCTTTCATTTGAGAATGACTTACTTGCTTGAGATACAGAAACATACAAGAATACTGGCCAGCTTCAGGTAGATATGACAGGAACACTGTAATACACATCAACAGAACTATAGGATCCTGGCCAACTTTGCGTAAAGACTGCAATGGAAACAAACAAAACAACACACAATTACTTGCTAGTCTGAGGAACAGATTCAAGTGACTTTCTAATACTTCCTTTTCAACCCTTTCACCCCTAAGAGTGATTAGCATCTAATTTTTCCCTACAATATCACCACTGAATCACACATTAACGTCAAGAGAATAAGGAAATGATCACTTTAACTAAAGGAGCTCTTGATTAATAAACAAATTCTCCTTGTCAGCACCTTACGATTGTATGGAAAATAGTATGGAGAATATGCATACTGATGTTGGAGTGTGAAGGGTTAAAGCTTGTCGTGCTCGTCACAAACAATGTGAATTTGAATTGAAGATAGCAACATTTGGTGGCACTCCTAAACCCTTAATCCCCAAAAGATCTACATCACATTTCTCCTCACAACACCAGCTAAAAATCACTGGTAAAAGTCAGGAGAATCAAGATTTCAAGTGATCTACAAATTGAGATTGACTGATTTTTTCACACTTTGTCACAACTGATGCAGCAATATGAAAATATATGGAAACCAGTAAGGTGAATTTTTATGTTGACCAGAGTTAGAAAGTACATGTAAATAGAACGTGTTGAAAAGGTTGCTGTTTTCACTCACTGCAAAAGGATCAGCCTGTTCCCAAGAGATTGGTGCTCCCCAAGATGCTGGCCTCACCCGTTCAGGGAGAGACTCGGGAACAGCAACTAAAATAAACAGCAGATCTGAAGCAGCCACAAAAGTAGCTAGCGCTACAACAGCCCTGTCATCATATATTCTACCAAGATATGCTCCCAGTGCTGGACTTATGATTAGACTTGCTGCAAATGTAGCAGAAACCTGGGGGCAAAACAGAAGAATTTTACAACTTACAATAACATAAATGGGTTTACTACATACTAGTATATGACTGCATTTAGTCATAAAGTTGGGTCTGTTGTTCCATATGTCAGTGGTTGGAGAGGTGCCAGACATAACAGGAGGAATTAGGTGAAAGGACTTTGTTCCTACAGGTGCTGTGGGTAGTGAATAGCTTCCAGAATCAACAGTAAGAAAGAGTAGGGGGGGGGGGGGGGGTGACAAGGTGACACCTCACAAGGTGGTGTCTAAGAATAAGAATAGACCCTCCCCCCCCTTCAATAATTTAACCTATGAATTAATCCATCAGGTTAAGCTTTACTGATAAGTAAATCTTACCAGTCCATAAGCAGTGCTTCTATCACCTTCATCAGTACAATCAGCTACATAGGCAAATGCTATTGAAAAGGTGACTGCAAACATCCCAGAAACTGAGATCATAGCAAAGAACCACCTGAAAAACAAAGTATACTTTCAGGAAAAGATGAAATACCCACCTTTATGAAGCTTTAGGGCAAATAGGAGCTGCTTAATGGTTATCACAGTTGAACAGTCCTGTAGTAAGCTGTCACCCACAGAAAATGGTGGGGTAACCCTTTAATATAGGTTGACTACTAAATACAGGTTCCACAGAATAGAATTTAACCACAAAAACACCACCTTGTTTTTCTTTTTTTGTAATGTTGCAACTTTAACTTTCCTTCTTTTTTTTCTTCTTTCTCCTTTTTTTTTTCCCTGTGTATGCACCTAGTTTAATTTATTGTATGTATGCTGTAACCTTTTCCTCTACGTCAGTATATATCTAGTTGTATTAGTCTTGTATGTAATGAGTTGTGAAAAGAAATAAAGCCGTAATAAGGGGAAAAACCCACCATCTTGTCCTAACAGTCATAAGGAAAAAGATAATCGGCAATGCATTGTGGACATTTGAATTCAAAGTACTAAGATTGATTTCAGGAGAAAAGCATAGAGTCATAACTTACCATGGGTTAAATTGTAGAAGAGGGATAGGTATGCAAGTGAAGAAAACAGTTACAAGTAGAAAGGATTTACGTCCCCAAACATCCGAAAGGGCACCAATTAGTGGAGCACACAGAAAAGATAATATTCCCTGAAAAGAAATTGAAATTCCTCATTATTCTGTAAGTGAATTCATAGACTACAAGCAGTCCCTCTTTTACTGTAAAATCTGTCACAGAAGTCAACGAAATTCAGTGAAAAAAGCTAGCCTCAATTTTTTTAAACTTATTTATTCATTTCAACTCGTGAAACACATTCCACCAATAAGGAGAGGGAGTATTTGTTGTCTAGCTTTTACATTTATTGAAATCTTGGCAGCATTGAAATGAGTACACGTGTCTTAACAGACTTACACTGAGCACTTAATATTTACATGAGAAAATCACAACGATCTTTAGCAACTTTAACATTGCATATGCATGTAAAAAATATTCTTCTGTACCTTAACTCCCTGAATTAATCCATTCATTAGAAATGTGTGTTGCTGGAATGTGTTGTGTAGGACCTGCCAGGAAAACAAAACCTTTACTTAGAAAAGTCATAAAATGTATTTCTTTACCGAGCTCAAAACTTACAAACTTTCTCATTCTTTTTTTGAACATAACGCTATCTACATTGCAGATCTTAGCAATATGCAGGAGTTATGTCATACATGAACTTTTTAATGGGCCTCCCTCATCATAGAGTCTCTGTGGCTCAGTGGTAGAGCATTGGAGAGCGGAATCCCAAGGTCTGAGGTTCAATTCCTCATGGGGACTCAGAAATTTTTCTTTGTCCCACACTAGTGATGAGACAAAAAACATACTTCTGATATAGTACTGTTTCCAAACTGATAATTTATCAATGCAGCTTGTCAACCCTTTCATTCTTAACATCTCTGTCATAATTCTCCTTACTGTGCCCCCTCCAATTCTCTTGAATTTGGTTTGGAGAATTAAGTTTGGATCAATTAATAATCCCCCAGCTGATGTTTTTCTTTTCTGTTTCAGTAACCCAATTTGAAATCAAAAGCAAACTTCAACTGTGCTTGGTTAGCTCATGAACATTTCAGATTGCCACACTACTGTGCAGAGAGTCAAAGTTTCAAGCCCTAGACCAGACCAATGCCCAGAATTAAATTAAAGTAAAACATTTCATATACAGTATGTCCATGTGCCATATGAATTAAACATTGTAGAAGGTTCTCTACTAATAATGAAAATAGTGTTTATTTTAAGTACATGCTTTGTTTTTTTTCGAACATTCACCTCCACTTTGGTCAGATATTGCTTGCATAACCACACCAATACAAATGAACAATATCTACACTTACTGTTGCCTAGTGAACATGATAGAATAAAGTCCACAAAAACAAAAACAGATGCAATATCACAATTATGCAAGTGATCACAAAATGCAGTTGTTGTAAGTGACAGATATATAAAAGATGAAAAATAACATGATCAGGCTTAGACAACAGTTTGTGTCAGGATGGTGAGGTGGCAAGTCCTTTTGACAAGAAAGGTTTGATTTTGTCAGAATATTGTTGGTTTGACTGTCTAGGTTAGAGAGAAATTGCTGTATTTGGTTTACAATATCTGAACTCGGCTAACTTCCATAACAGTTCCAGCATATAAAAAATGTTTTTTAGCAGTGGGTAAGATGAGTTGAGTTGTAGGTGGCAGAGGCCAAAGGCCTCTGCCTTCTTGAGGAGTTGGGGGGCATGAAACTGAGAAAACTTTGAAAGTTTCTGCTTCAAATGGTGGTATCCGGTGCATTTGATGGTAAAAATATTTGTGCTTGTGTCTATTCATTGGAGAAAATTATCCCATTTAGTTCTTTGTTTTTTGCTTAAAGTGTAAAATGGTAGAGACTTCAAATTTGTTGTCAATGAATTTCAGTAGAAAGTACAGAGTAAGTAGCAGATATTTTATTGTAGGTGTCAAAATTGCTGGCTGTTGGCACATTTTGACTGGGCTGATGGTTTCTCCTCTCACTCATTGCACAGTACATGAATGTTGTACATGCAAGCTACAGCAGAATTGTAAATGGCACAATTCAGTAGATGTCATACACAGAGCAGTAAAGTTGTGATATGATGAAGTTTATTCAACCATTTCACTCCCAAGATCTCATTAATTTAGTAATTCTTCTAACTGTCTCCCATACAATTCTTATGATGTTACTTGAGGCTCAGAGAATTATTTTGGTGCTGGATCAACTTATAATTGCCTAGTTGATATTTTTCTTTATTCTCATCACTTGTCTGCTTGATGTTGTATTTAATGCTATAAGGAAAAATTCTGTCAAAGGGTCTGACACTCTGGCTTTGTTTCAATTAGGCTCTGATCTTTTCCATACATTCTATGTTTAATGGCTAGAACAATTTGGCTTGTTAAACCAGGTTGACATAATTAGGATTGGGGGTTTATGAATTATTGCATCACTGTTCCAAGGAAGACACAAAAAATGGTTCACCCTTTAAATTCCATGAGTTACCAAGACAGAATTTCTCCTTACAATGTTCATACTATATCAACCTGATGAGTGATGAGAATAAAGAAAAATATCAATTTGGAAATAATTAGTTGATCCAATACTAAATTCTCTGAACTAACACTATTAGAACTGTATGGTTGACAGTAAGGAGAATTATAAATTAGATCTGGGAGTTAAAGGTTAACCCTTTAACTCCTAAGAGCAAATAATATGTACTGTAAGTTATCCCCATAATATCCATACATCATGTAACAAATGGGAAAACTCAAACTTATCAAGTAGATGGTGTTTTCTTGATCTTACGCTAAATTTTTGTAACTAACTTAAAAGGAAATGTGTAGCAGCTAGAAGGGAGAATTAACAATCAGATCTTGTGGTTAAAAGGTTAAGGCACCATGTTCACTCAGGATGTGGTTTTACACACTTTCCACTTTACCCTTCAGTAGGATGGCCAAGTTGACAAAATAATTTCTGCAATATTGTGATCAGATCAAAAGGTTTTCAAATTGCTAGAATTTGGATGTAAAGAGGAACAAAAAATCTCTACATGACAAATATCAAAATTTTCAGCCTCAATTTCCTTGTTAACAAATCACTTTTAGTTAGAGATTGTATATTGACTACCCAGACAAGAACTTATGGCAGAGGATAAAGGGTTGAACCTATGGAGAGGAGTGTAAAAAGAGGTAACACTTGTGTAGTTCATACAACTGTATTTATCCCTTTAGCTCCCAGAAGTGATTAACAAGTAACTTCTCCCTATAGTATCCATACATTATTGAGCAAATAGGTAATGAGAATACTCAAACTTAGACATGTAGAAGTTGTTATCTTGATCTATCACCAAATTCTTGTAACTAATTTACAAAGGAATTAGTTGAAGCAAGAGGGGAGAATTAACAATCAAATCTTGGGAGTTAAAGGGTTATATGATATGTTGAATTATACATGCACTTTGAGAGGTTCTTAGTTATATTTCTACTGGAAGACAGATGCATTGTTGACATCACCATTAACACCGTTTTTCTGTTTAATCATATTAAAAAGAAAGAGAGAGATTCTTCATTGTCATGGGTTTGTAAAATAATAAATCACAGTAGACATCAAAATGTAGTAAAAAGCATCAACGACACACTCAACTGTGCCTCATGCACCATTTGTTTTTTTTTCCTAACACATTTTGACACCATCAGTGATCCACATGTACATGTATTAATCAACAAACACAAGACAACATGAAATCTGACTTACCCCATACTTAAAAAGTTAGTTTTTCTTCAACCGATGAAAGTAAATCAAGGTTAGGAGCATGTAGAGTCTAATTTTGTTCTGTGTTTTACATTTCATGTCGTGAGTGTTGTGAAATGGGACAGATTCTTCCCCTAAACATGAGTATCTAGAGCAATGAAATAACTCTCACATAAAAACTTACTGTTAACATAGGTGATGTGAGAAGACCCCAGGCAAAAAATTCCAGGAAGATTACTACTGTGGCATGGTAAACACTTGGTTTTCCAAATCCCTGTAGAGACATTAAGATTTTCAGAATCACTTAATAACTTTATTTAAGTGTCAGTGATATGTAGCCAAGGATAAATTCTTCTAATTTGGGGAGACTAGAATAGGCTTGGAATTATAAAATTAAAAAATACCCAACCTGAATACAGATAAACTTTGACTATCTGGATTTTCCAATTATCTGGATCTTTCAATATTTGGACTATTAAGCCCAGTCCCCACAAGTTTGGATAATTAAAGTTTGACTGTATCATGATAAAATTAACAAATGCCCTTGTAAACATTACAATTAGAGGTTTGAATTTTACTATTTAAATCAGTGAAAACCTATAGTGTTGATATGAAGCCTGCATAATTTAGAGAATTGATGAAAATTACTGTCAAAACTATGTCCATAACACAAGGAGTACTAAAAATGCAAACACTAAATGAAATAAGCAGTCAAAAGAGATACACAGGAATTGATAATTCCTGTCAGATTCTAACTTTTATTCTTAACAAAGTAGATCTAAGCAATAACATAACGTGAGAGAAGGATAAAAAAAAGCCACCTCATTCATAAATTTTTCATCACAAACATAAAAATAAAGAGAATCGATTAACTTAACGATGTGAAATAACCACAGAACACAAAGGCAGAACAATTAAGACAATTTCTTTCCCACATCTTTCTTTGACGATAACACATTCATCAACACGAAGAGATCATGGTTACAAACGTTTGAAACACACTCGTAACCTTATGTTGTCTTACGAACGGAAGCTAGTTGACTAATTGCGCTTTTCCTAAAAAGTTTTAGAGGAAAATAAGATTTTGAAACATCGAAGAGCTAATAGTCAAGAATCACTAGCAAGTTACCATGACTTTAATGAAAGAACACAAGAATGCACCCTGAGCATAACATTAAGCCATTCTTTTGAACGATCTACAAGGAATAATTTTATAAGAAGAATAAGAGGCTAGTTTGCCTTTAGACACCGTGACGATACTTCTAAAATACTGCTGCGTAATGTGACAGAAATATGTTCAGATAAACGGCAAAGTTATGTATTTGTTTGCAAAAATGACACGATATAGTTAACATGTCCACACATATAACAAAAAGAGCCAATCGGTAATAGATCATAGTCGATCGCTTAACCCATTTCATATTCCTACTGCAGAAAACTCACCGAACCCGTCGGCCCTTCGCGGGAGTCTTTCGATCGCCATTTTCTAGTGCCCGTTGTAGGAAGAGAAACCAATCTCTTAAGACGCTTCTTTCCTATGATTACCTTATGCATCTAGGAAACATTTAGTGTTCACTATTTACGCTGACAAAACAAAAATCTCAGATGAATTATTGTTGATATTCGCTGTTCTCTATGAGGCCAGCTGCTCGTCTCACGCACCGGTGCATAAAATTTTATCAATAACCGCTCTCCAATAAGTTCCATGTGGGCTCAGTTTTACCAGTTTCCCTTGCGCACGTCCGTTTCCGAGCAGCTCTCAGCAGCGCGGGAACCAAACAAATGGTAGATATGGTAAATCTGACTTTGAATTGATTTTACATTTTTATCTCCAAAATGACTTCGTCCTCCTGCTGTTGGGTAAAGAAAACAATAAATGGACCTGTCCCAGCTCCAAGGTAAACTAATTTTACGGTTTTGGGGTGTTTCGATGTCTAAATTGCATTTGACGTGCAAACGGATCGAATTTAAATTCCTATGCAATTTTTTTTTATAGATTCGTTTTGATTTTTCTTAAGGCACTATCAGGCGTACTTAAACGGTATCGTGAACCATGATCTGAGATTTTGTATTCTGGATTATGTGCAATCACTTTAAGAATAATAAGTTTGTTTCATATTATCTTCCTGAGCTCAGTAGCATTTAATTTTAAAATATTATAGTATCGTAGTTTTACGGCGAAGTTTTAAAATACTTAAAAATATTTCAAACGAATTGATCCACGGCACCATCAGTGAGTCTGCAGGGCGAGTGTAATTTCTAGTCCTTGAAAAAATTTACAGGTGCATCCTGCACGAGAATAATCATTGTTTATTAATAATATATTCTGGGTCTTCTGTATCATGGCAAAAATATTATTTTTTTATTATTACTTTTGTTATAATAATAATTATTATTATTACTATTATTATTATTATCATTTGTTGTAGTAGCAGTAGCAGTAGCAGTAGCAGTAGCAGTAGCAGTAGTAGACTAGTAGTAGTATTAGTACATCAAGTAGAGTGAAGATTGCATGACAACAGTCTCATAGCTGTGGGCTAAGATAATTGTTGGTGACCATCATGAGGTTGGCCCTACTGCCCACAAAAGTTCAAGAGCAAAGGGAAAAACTCTGAACATTTGGGAAATATTTTTGAGAAAAAAAATATGTTGGCTGTTATAAAATAGTTTTATTCTATAGAGACATTTTGAGTCTGATCTTTTTTATTTGCTGACAAGTCATTAGTTTTCAGTATTTTATCTTTTTCCTCTTTTCTTAAGTTCAAGATTTACAAGAAAATATGTAATGTAAATAATATTATGTATACTGGTAATGATACAAATAAAAATGGTAAAATCCAAACCCTACATACTCAAAAAAAAGGTCTTAAAGGTATATAATACTAAAAAGACCTTTTTTTAGCAAGAATCTTTATGAAGGATTTGATTTTAAAAATGTTTTAGTGTAATTTTTATATAAAAAAAATGTTATTACAATTGTTCTTGTTATTTACATGGTGGCCAATTGTGCTGCATTCTTTTTGTTATTTTGATGTTGTACCTTTTTCACCCTTGAACTCTCAAGATCTGATTGCTTCAGTCTACAAATTTTCCTATAAATTAGTGAGGAGAATTGTGTTAGATCAAGATAACAACTTCTACCTGATAAGTTTGAGTTTTCTCAGTACCTGTTTGCTGGATGATGTATGGATATTATAGGGAGAAGTTACTTATATTAAAGTTCACACAGCAACCAGGTGGACAATCAGACATAGTTTGATGCTACTCTGGTTTGCACATTTTAATGAATGTAACCAAAGATTACTGAATTGTAACTTCTTTGGTTACATTCATTAAATCTGCAAACCAGAGTAGCATCAAACTATGTCTGAGAAGTTACTTGCTAATCTCTTCTGGTTGTTAAAGAGTTAGATGTTTGAAATGCAAATTGAATGCTTCCTTTTTCATTTTAAAATTATTGTTGTAAAAGTGATACTCATCATCTGATAGAAAAATCAAAAAGGAGTTCATCAAGAGGGTTAAAATTGTGTGTTTCTCAGGCAGGGTCATGCAGCAGCGGTTGTTGACAAGAAGGCATACATCTTTGGTGGTAGCAGTGGGAGTTGGTTTGGTGGCGAACACAGTGAATCCACCAGTGACCCTGTTTACTTGAATGACCTGTTTGTTATTAAAAGTAAGTTGCTGTACAAAGTCTGTTCATAGAACCCATCATCAGTTATATTATACCACAAAATGCTTGAAAGGGTTTTCTGCAATGAAAAGCAAGTGCCTTTAATAACACAAGAATATAGGACTCTCAGACTCACTATTGGGGGTTTTTTAATATCTGGATGAAACTATTGTTCAGTAACGGAATTCTTTAAGGGTGCTCATAAAGCCTTATCTGTTGCCATGGCAACAGGACAGCTGGCTGCTTAGAGAAGCAGAAATCTGTCAAAAAAATAGTGCACTAAGTTGAAATTGAGATTTTCTAAATTACTGGGGAAGATTTTGGATGAAAGAGTCAACATTTCTTATTCTTAATTAAAGTTTAAATTTTATTTTGCAAATAAACACATTCAGCTTTTGAAAACATACAGGCCCTGCAATGTTCATTTGATTTGTGGCCACCCTTGTTGTTTATAACTTTTGCTAGATAATTTCACCAGAGGATTTTGCTTGGGATTCATTTGTTTGGATCCATTCTCCCTCAGCTTAAATAGCCTTGAGCCTCCTTAAACTTTTCATTATCCAGGATTTCATTAATAGGAAATGCCTGATACCTTTTTTTCATTATTAGTTGGAATACAGGTCACCTGGGAAAGATTGCAACAACTGGGAGATATTCCTTGTGTAAGGGATGGACACACTTTGAGGTACACAAAAGGAAGCTTTGTTCAAACAGACAAATTTATGAAATGATAAAGGAGACTTATGACCACAGTTCTTCATTATGGGAACATAATAGACCTTGAAAATAGCTTATTTAAGTTCCAAAAGAAAAAAAAACACTGGGCATGTAGTCTGTATATGTTACATTAAATGCATTCACACCTGAAATGCCCCAAACTGCTTGTGCCTAATGTTAAAGTATCAATTATTTATAATTAAAAGTGATGTTCAAGTATCATCTTTCGCAGAAATATTTCAGTGACTTAAGGGGTACTAGAAAGGGGTAATCTGGTGCATCTACAACAAAATGTTCACACTGGGCAAAATGGCATCTGTGCCGCTGACTCTTCGTGAAGTTCACAAATTTATTTTCCTTGTTCATTATACCAAAGATCTCATTTGAGAATGTTATTAAATTTTCAGTGCTGTTGGTACTGTTCTCTATCTTTTTGGTGGATCAAATTATCCAGAATCTGATGAATGTTTAGATGGGTTGTATGCCTATGATATTGGTTAGTATAAATTATGGCATTACTAAATGTAAGCCATTGCTAATGTTAATTACTGTTGAAGTATAATAATTTTTAGGTCAAGTTAAAATTTGATAGAACTTGTTTGACTGTAGAGGAGATGTAGTAGCATAATAATTGGTGTGCTGGACTCCTTCTGAGGGTTCAGGGTTTGAGACTGGCATGGGTAGGGTCAATGGGATGAGTTCTTGGGCAAACTCTTACGTTCACAGTGCCTCTCTCTCCCAAGGGGTAGCCTTGCCATTGACTAAAATCTCATCCAGGAGGGAGTAGTAATTTACTTCTAGACGCTTCATGCCAAGGAAACTGGAAGAAGCCCTAGCTGAATAGGCCACTTACCGGTAGCTAGACCACATTGTTAGACCACAGTGCTGTATATGAAAGTTTAGAAATGAGGGTTGGATTAATTCTTGGCGATCAAGAGGATCACAATGGCTGCTTAAAATTTTCTGGGTCTCTGTCAAATATTTTGGGCCTACCAAAAAGAAAAAAAAAATCCCTCATATTGATGAGCACTACATGAGGTAGTTAGTGAGCTAAACAATGTAATTGCAACTCTTTCTTTTTTTTTCCTTTTTTAATCTGTTGGTCACCAACAGATTCACTTGCTCCGGCAACCAAAATGGTCATGGCATGGAGTGCTGATGTGGAGAGAAGGTTGAAGGGTTAAAATAAGAGTAGCCTATAATGATTGTTGTATTTTTCTTCATTATTTTACAGGGACATTATCTTGGGAGTTGTGTCCAACTCAAGGACGTCAACCCAAAGCCTTAGGACACACAACTGCAGTAGTAGGAGACACATTGTATATATTTGGAGGAATATATCATGGGACTGCCACAAATACTCTCTATATGCTGAACACAGGTGTACTTACGTTAAAGAAATGTAATCTCTACTTTTGTAGTTGATTTACAGAATCTTATTTTAGGATATAAACCCCTTTAAGTGGCTGGTATGTTGAATGATAATGTCCATGGCTGAGAGATTGTCCAAAGAATGAATATTTGGCTTAGAAGCGAAAAATTTGGGGGTAAATTGTGAAATTTGAGAACAATCTGGCAGCCAAGGTATTGTGCTATGCCTTTGCATACTAGATAAGCATGCTTGCCATTGTTACTCCCTAGATGGAAGGTTCCTTGTTCATATTGTAATTATATGCAGTTCGTGCTTCAAAATAGAATTATTTATTTGTGAGAGTGCAAGAATTAGACTGTTGAGTTGCTGAATAAACTTCACTCTTAAAAGGAAAGCTTGTTTTGTCTGAATACTTCTTCATGTTTGGAGCAAGGAAAGCCCCACATGAGGAAACACAAGAACATTATCAGCATTAAAAATATGCCATTGCTATCTGTTGTTCCAACTTGGTTTTTTTTGCCAAAGGGAATTTAACATGGACTCCTCTAAAAGCATCTGGAAACCCTCCCTCACCCAGGTATTCATTCTTGTAATTGCAGGAATACATGAGTTAAAATTATCTTTTTGTGGTATACTATCTCACTGTTTTAGTGCATACTAAAACAAATATTTACCTCAGTGTACAGAGGAGTATGTTAACCTTGCCCCCTCACGGCTTGGTTATTTTCCACTAGTAGCTACCTTCACTTCTATTAATTGTTGTCAATTTTACTGTCAATAATTGTTGTAACTAGACAAGACTTTGAGTAGTACAGTATTTTGTGGAATAAGCACTGATTTAAATTTTAGCTAGAGGAAAGGGGGGTTTAAATCATGGGTAGGGCACTTAATCATAGGGGTGCGTATTAATTAGGTTTCTTGATTCTCCTGTGGTTGAAGCTTCAAGAGTTATAAATAAAGTGGCAAGAGAAACAGGGTTTCCTTATATCCCTGACCATTTAGGAAAGTGAGGAAGGAGTGTTTGGGGGGGGGGGGGGGAAGTGCTTATTTGAGAGGAGCAGTTGTTTGACATTATGGCCAAGGGGGTGGGCATTGATTTGGGGAGGGGGCTTATTAAACTATAATGTTTATTTAAGGACACGCATAAATGTAAGTTTAATTACAAGACACTTTTGACTGGTGATTTGTTGTTTCAGATGTGATCATGCTTGCACTGTGGCTGGTGAGAAGTTTTACATTATGGGAGGGACTGGGGGAAAGAAGCTGTGGTACAATGATTTACATGTCTTTGATACAGGTATGGAAGAAATTGGTTAATATAGTGTTTAGTGTTGCAAACTTTTTCATTTCAATTTTTTCTCAATTCCCAAACAAAAGTAATTCGTTATTTCTCCAAATAGTGAAGAAATCCAGCCAAAGTAGACAAATGTTCTAAGTACATCTCTTGATTTTGTTTGCTTTGTAAAGAAGTACCCAGCGGGTCAAAAACTTTTTCCTTTTTCTTCACAAAGAAGGTGAACCATTTCAAAAATGTACTGATGCCAAACACTTTGGGAAAGAACCACTTAATGTCACCAACATCAGAATCCCTCCTGTGTTATAAATCTAACACACCATTCAAAGTTAAACAAAGGGTAAAACGAAAGACTGCTTCATACATACTAATAAGCTTCTTTCAAGTGTGTTTTTTGAGTGCATTTGAAAAAATTGCATGCATGTGCATGCTTGTTTTAATACAGTTTTCATGTGCAGTTAGGGCCAAGTATTTCTGAGCTGTACTGTATATATGTTTGATTTTACTCTGCAGTGACACTGAGATGGGAGGCTGTTAATGTACAGGGTCATAAACCACACACAAGGAGTCTTCACACCTTGTGCGCACATCATAGCAAGGTATTGTATGAAACACCCTTAAAACAGCAGTGAGTGTCTTAAAAAACATAAAGTGGTGTTAAATACTTAAGTTGACTTGATGCTGATGTACCATAGGTTTCTAGTTATGTTTTGGATTGGCAAGAGGAACCATGATGTGGGCATTAGAGGAGTTCTTATTACAGAGGCATGAAGAATTTTGTGAAATGAGCAATGATAATGCTCAACACTTGTACTCCATTGGAAAGACTGTACATTTCTGGTTCAGATTTCCCACCCCCAGTGCACAGATGACAGTCAAATGCCTGTGGGAATGCCTGTGGGTCTGTGGGTTTCCCTGAGGAGGGGGGAGGAGGTTAAAGCTTCGAATTGATTGGCGCATTACAAGGTTGAATAAGCGTGAATTAAGTTATCATGATTTGAAACAAGATTTTCCATTTGTCATCAGTTATGTGTGAATTTTGGACCAGTTTTAATTCTCATCCAAATTAATGAGAACAAGAAAAGGAAATGCCCTAGTTTGGGGGAGGGGGGGGGGTTACTCATGTCTGCCTGTAAAAAGGGATGGGAGAGTAGGGTTTCAGAACAAATGCATATTTTATTTCCATTTCTATTTGTTACAGGTACATTGACACTTGATATTTCTTTCTTTTTTAATGATAACTGAATTATATTTATTTAAAAGGCATTGAATATATAGATATATCACGATTTGTACATATTTTCAATGGTGCCCCTAATTTTTCATATTTTTTCCATCTTCTTCTACAGGACATTTATTTATTTGGGGGTTCAAACGATGTGGCAAAAGTTACAACACCGTTTGATGACATATACAAGCTTAGTTTGAGTGAGTAAACAGCTTGTTTCTTCATTATCCTTTTTTTGTCAAGACAACTTAACTGTAAGCACTGGAATATGGGCCACACACTCAAAAAAGTTACATCCGAGTTCGGAAACTCAAATTTTGGGAAAAAAACATTAAAAATAAATCGAAAAAATCACTTCAAGGTTTCCGCACAGCCCCCTACTATGGTGAAACAAAGGCGTAGTGCCAAAGGTATTATTTTGTTGTCGATATTGTTTTGTTTCTCTGAGAAGTGTTTGCACAGTGGAGTATAGGGAGGGCAAAATCTTATGGAAATATCAAGCAGAGTCTTGAGAAAGTTGCTCTGTACTAGTTGCTTCATTGAACGTACACCAGAGTAAAATCATTTACCATTAAAACGGAGAATACTTTGAATCCTTCTTTATTATTTTAATATAAGTGGTGTGGTGTTGGCTTGGTATATTCTGATGACGCAGCCATCCTGATTTGCATATTACGGTTATTTAGTATTATCAACTGAGTCGATAACGTAAATTGGCCACCGTAAGGAGTTTCAAAGCTGACGTCTCGAGCGTTAGCCCTTTGTCAGAGCGAAAGATTGAAAGACCCTTCCCTCAGACTGAGGGCTAACGCTCGAAACGTCAGTTGTGAAACTCTTTAGGGTGGTCAATTTACGTTATCGACTCAGTTGATAATACTAAATTACTAAGTGATACTCTCCCACCGACGCAGCGCCACAGTTTCTTTAAAAACCGACCCCCTTTATTGATTTTCGTCTTGCTTGGTTTCTCACTCTACTCTCCATCTAGCATGTAATATATTGCATGAAGTGCAGCCAATCAGATTGCAGCATTCTGTGATAGAGCGTCGGTAGATTTATGCTAAGAATCGTTAGTCTTTGCAGACAAATATCCAAACATATTTTTAGGTGAAATGGGGAGCTGTTGTTTTGTTATTTATACCTGGGTACGTTATCCCGTTTCAGCTAAACTGAAATGGAAGAAACTTCAATGCTCCGGTGAAGGACCTGACAGAAGACACGGGCATACTGCTGTGATGATTTACGGACAGGTAAAGCTTAAATACTTAACCTCGTGTTTGTCAAAGAAGCTAAAAAAAAGGTTTGTGCCCCATCAAGAAAGAAAGGTTTCACGCAGATCATTGATATTGATTTATTCTCTTTCTCTTCCTTTTCTAGCTCATAATTTTCGGCGGAATGGATGACCAGAAGGATTTTGATGATGTTTGCATATTGCAGACACGTGCTGCCTTGAAGCACCTCCCCCAAGAAATGACAGGCAAGTTACTAAATTAATTCAGTTAAAAACACAGGAATGTTTCTTTCGGGATGGGAGTGGTTTTGCAACTTGTCTGCAGAACGCTCAGTCCTTTGTTTTTAGCTGTGCGTAGTCTTCTCTCCTCCTGTAAGACTGGAAAAATACGGAAAACATTTAAAGAACACAGAGAAAAATATATTTTTAAACATTCTGGCAGTTATTCTCTACTCCAATGTAAAGCTGACTGTTCTTATTTGAATTTTTTTAGAAACAGACGTACTGTCGTCATCTCTGTCCAGGTTTGTTTATTAATACTATCATGATGATGATGATGATGATAATGATTATTATTATTATTGCTGTTGTTATTTTCAAAACAAACAATCTTCTCAAGAGATTTAAGGATTCGTAATCGTTACGCAATGCAGATTTATCTTGAACGGGTTGATGTTCCAGCCATAGTTAGCACAGTACACTCATGCGAAGGAGATGTATTGATGCTTTAAACGATAACCGAAACTGGACTTGATTCTTTGCTTTCCTTGAGAATCAAAGCTCTGCACCCTATAGGACCGCCTTAGATCAGCCCTGCCCTCAAGAACCTTATTAAGAAACGCCTAAGAGCTCGCAATCCAGGCGATCATACTGGGTTTAGACTCCTGCGAAATCGTATCAATCAAACGCACGTAATGTCGATCGGACTGCAATAAACGCCGGGTATCTGAAGGAGTGCTCCCCGACTGAGTGGTGGAAGGAAATAAAGCGACTTGGTGGTGTCACTAACTCCTCTGGAGCAGGGAACAATGTGAGGAAGGCTGTCCGTCACCTTGAGGGTGTTCGCGATATATCGCCCACCGACTTTGCTAATCGTGTCAACGGAGCCTTTTTGACTGCAACAGAAGGGTTTTTTCGCTCACCCACAATCCCCGCCATTCAAAACACTCTGGTTTGTTTGCGATAGATTGCGTGAGATTTCGAGCTCTTTGTTTTGACCTAAAGACGAACGACACAATTATCACACATTTTCGACAGACTCTCACAAGGAACACGCACTTTTTTGTACATGTGAGCTCATGGTCACGTGAGCAGTGAGACATAAAACAACAACTCAAAAGCTCGTTAAGGGAGTGGGGAATGGGGAGTGACTAAATTAGTATGTACTGATATCTTTTTCAGTGGCGGTAGTGATATGTTAGGCCCCCTGACATCTTACGATTTGTCGATACAAGTTCCTGCACCGTACAGACCTGTTATTCCTGCTGTTACCGAGGTAAGGATTCAATACAGAATTTCTCCTGACAATACTGTACCAATACTATTTCAAGAATACAAGTGATAAGAATAAAGAAAAATATCAGTTAGGGGGTTATGAGTTGATCCAATACCAAATTCTCCGAACTGATATAAGAACTGTATGGGAGACAGTAAGGAGAATTACCAATGAGATCTTGGGAGTGAAAGGGTTAATGTGATATCCCAAGGTCAACCATGGAGGAAGAACAAAAAAAATTAAAAACATTAACGGAACACTTATATTATTTCATGAAAATGTTTATCTCCTCTCAAGTCCCAAACACAAACACGACGTTATGTTAATGATGCAGCTTTCTTCGTGTCTGCAAAAAAAAAACACACACACACAAAAATTATGGACCTTCACTGCAAGTCTAGTCGCCAATTTTTTTTCTTCTTCCTCTATTGCCCCACTTCTTTCTGTATAGGACTCCTGTATACTTATATTTTTGAAATGTACAAACATTGACAAGGCCAGGCCATAATACCGGGAGCTATGCTCTCTACCCTTTGCACGGAGTGCGTGGGTCCTTTAATGACCCTTGCTAACCAGTACAGATAGGGAAGATGCGGGAGACGGAACCTACGGTTTACTGTTCTTATCGGAGAAGACTACTGTTAAAATGACCAATATCATTTGCAGATGTCATAGCAAAGGCATCATATTCTACTAAGTTATTTTAAGACCCTGAGTGCTGGTCCGATCTTGGGCTTGAACCCTTGACCGGCTGCAAAGCAGTCTGGGACTCTTCAACACGAGCCACTGAACGAAGCGCGGTTATCCACTTGCCATGGCGACCAAAACATTTGCAACTTGGAGTGCTGCCTCGCTGAGCAGGGTCTGTTACAGAACTCCAAAACTGATTGTGTATTTTATTGAATGTGTAGCCTGCTAAACCCCCTGAGTTTGATGATGTGAAAGCGTCGTTCACCAAACGAGTTGAAGAGATTTTTGAAGATCTTTCAAACAAGTATGCGGAGGTTCAAACGTAAGTCTTTGTGTGTGTTTTTTTGTGTACCTGCTTTTTGTTGTTAAGGTTTGTTTTGAGGACTAAACTTTTTCTGTAGGCTGCGAAAAGTGTAATCCGTTTGTAATAGTATACTAATGCAAACATTTTCGCACGGTTAACGGCTTTGAGCACCGCAGTTGATCCCTGGTAGTGTAGGGAGATTAAATTGATAAGAAACAATTAAAAATTGAAATTTTGGTTCTAAGGAATTCATTTTAAAAATTATATCAGTAAATAGGATACTTGAATGATGACTCGTACAATCTGGTACAGGTAAACACTCCTGAACTTTCCAAAGATATAACTGCATTTAGTATTTCCGACTTTGAGAAATCTATTTGTGCTTTAGTTGTGTTGTTGGTGTACTGAGCTCACGCAAATCCATAGTTTGTGTGGTTGATGAAATTGATGCACATAGCGCGGTTGTGGTAGATCTTGTAGAAAGTGCATATGGAACTACTGTGTGCGATATAGTAAGTGTTTTTGCGGTGGTTGGCATGATTAATGAAATTGACGCACTTGGTGTAGTTTCTTGATGTTGCGGTAATTTGGCCATTTGAAGCTGCTGCTGGATTTGTTGTGCTTTGCGTATTTAGTGTTGTTGCCTTATTTAATGCCCTTTTGGTGCAGTTTTGGCAGCTTGTGCGATTGGTGTTTCCGATCGTAAAACGTCAAACTTGAATGTAGAGTTGGTTTTGTTCGAAGTATATTCTTAAAACTTTCTCTGTGAGGCACACTAACGGATTCAGGTCTTGTTATTGAAGACTACCCCTCTGCGTCGCAAGAGTTTGTCTATCAAACACTCACAGCGCTGTAAAATTGATTCTTCATACACAGCACAACCTTTTTCATGCCTGTTTCGTGCGTCTTTTTCAGACAGAGGGAAGCGTTGAAGAACGCGGTGGAAGCTTTCCAAGAAGAAAGGACATCACATATTGAGTTGTATGAGAAACAACAGAAGGTAAAAGCTGACTTTATGGTATTATCATCATTTCTCGATACTTATTACCATACAGTTTATTATTATTATTATTATTATTATTATTATTATTATTATTATCATTATTATTATCATTATTATTATTAATTAGATGAATTTACGTTGTTTTCGTTCTGCTTAGGAAAGGTGCGGCTTAAATTGTGCGTCGATAAATTCGAAGCTTTAACATTTTTGCCCCCCTTCCTCCCCGGGGGGGGGGGGGACCTTGTTCAAATGCCCTAACAAAGTGCCGTATTTGATGGTCGATTTTCTAAAAGGCAAAATCAGCAGCCATGACTTTCCACTCATTAACCAAGCTTCAAGACATAGCCTTTAAAGACCTTTTCTTCTGAGCCACCAGCTCGCGAAATTGAACTCTCTTTACCTTTAAAGACTTTTATATTAAAAGGTAAACACATGTATTCCGCCGGAAGGATTTGACACTTCCAGTCCAAATCCCCCTAACCCCCGGTCACGGATGACGGTCAACTGCACTTGGGTTGCCTGAGGGGGGGAGGGGGGAGGAGCTTAAGATCTAAATAGATCAGCGTATTATGTTTATATACTCTTACTCAAAAGGAGCTGGAGGACATGATAAACAAACACAGAGTAGAAAATGAGGAATGGATAAACGCACGGAAACAAGAACTTGAGGAGGAAAGACATAGATTAGAATTGGAAAAGGTATTTTGTAAAATTGCTGATTTTAATTTTGATATCTTTTAACAGTTATTTACGTTGCACTTCGGATTTTTTTTAGCCTTCCAACACAACTTGAATTGGAATCTTTATTGACTTGCCGTTCATATTTTTATTTATTTTTGCTTACTTGAAACGAGGCTAAATGTAATTTAGGTTAGGTTAAGTCACAGCAGCGGTTTACTAAGCCGGTTAGGAGGGAGACTTTGCTATGTGCTTTCACTCGGTTTGCTTTGTTACTGTGTGTACAGTTATTTGTTCTTGTAATTATGGTGTGATTTCGCAGTTTTGTAGCGTTCCTCCTGTGTCCTTTTTTTGTAATGTACCACCTTGTACTGTATTTGCCACATCTAGAATACGTGTTGAACTATCGTTGGTTGTGCATTTTTTTTTTTTTCAAAGTCAGTTTACTGCTGTTGATTTTCGTAGTGTTGATTGCTTGTTTTTCATGTACTGAAATCAGTTTCAATGTTCTTTTAACAGAGTCAATTGGTTGAAGAAAGGGAAAGACTTCGAAAGGAAAAGCTAGAATTTGGCGAAAAAATTGAAGCTATCGAAAAGCTCGGTGGTGGAGCCAACCATCTATTGAATGGAGTTAGCTAAACACAGAATCATTCAATAATACATTGGAGCACTATTCGACTGACTGTCGTAAAACCGAAACCATAATAATCACAACGACCAATCAGAAGAAAGGAAAATACCTTAAAGAGCCAATGAGAACTCAGAGTACAACCGACAAAACTTTCTAACGCGCGGGAAAACGCGGGCGACGAAGTCGTGACTGGTATCAGTTTTGCTTTTGATTGGTTGAGAGAATGGCGCAAATTTGCGGGACCAATCAAAACGAATAAAAAAAACGACAACAACAAACAATCACGGATCACTTTCCGACCCTTGATTGGAATTTGCATCTAGACTATCAACGAAATTAACTAAGTAGAGAATTCCACCAAGTGAATCGAAACACCTCACAGAAAAGCACTTCAATGACGCTTTACATGTAATAAAGCACAAATATTTGTTTATAATGAGTAGTGTCCGTATTTCTTCAGCGGAGTATATTCTTTGCCCTACCCAAACATAATTCACCGGGGCGTTATTGCCAGTGAGATTTATAAACGGGACTACAGTTTATCCCCACCATTCCGGTCCTCATTAAAACAGTGATACCCCTCCTTGATTCATTTTGCCCTCTTAGTTACTTCCACCCCACCCCAGGGTGTTGTTAAGGAAGCCCCCCTGTCTCAGTGACTGAATCTTTTCTAGCGCAAGATACTCCACTGATCAGTCGCCATCGCCGAACGAATTCGAGCTCGCTGATACAAATTGCTAGACATCAATTAATGCAAGGTACGCACCCCTCCCCCCCCCCCCCCCACATTCCCCTTCTCTTAGAAATTACTTGATTCCGTTGTTCTCTTTGCCATGGTACATGTATCAACAATGCCGCTTTAAAAACGATTAATCCCTGAGAAGGTACCTCGATTTCCGCGTCAAATAAGAATAATAATAATTATATAATATCAAAGCAGATATGTTTCGTAAAATTGAATAAACCGGCCGTTCACCGGAATTTAACGGGAGTTACACCAACTTTAAACAGACAGGTACATTTGATTGCGTATCGAATCTTAACCACCGATTGATTATTCCGTGTTCAAACCAAGGGATATAGAGGTTCTGGAGGAGGAGAAGGGGGGGGGAGGGGGGGAGGGTGTTGTGAGGCAGGCAACCATGTTAGATCGGCACAGTCAGCATAGTCTAGGTCCAAATGAGAGATACCAAAATGGAGGAACGAAATAACGAAAACACTTCCCTTTCTGGAGGAGGTCAAGCAAAAACAGTAGCTCCTTAGAAAACGTCTAGTGAATTCCACCTCTCATGGACTTGAGAGTTGACATCTTGGACCTAAGCAACACTCGTTTAGTCGTTTTATTTGGAAATCCATATTTGTGCCCTTCTCTGTACATCCCACCCCACCCCACCCCCCTCTCTCCCCTTCCAGCCACTGTACGTTTTACTTGAAAAGGAAAAATTGTTTAACAATCAAAGCTTCTTAGGTTGGCGTTGGCGATACGCGATCTTAATGAACGACTCAGGGTTATTAATGCGAGGAGAAATTAGACACTGGGCGTCCTTAGGATTTAAAGGGTTAAAAAAGAATGTTTCTGAGGATCTAAGCAGAGCAATTGAACGCCAGTGAACGGCACTTCGACAATCTTCGCTGTGATGCCGAAAAGTCACGAGTGTCACGAGTGTTTGAATTCAGTACCTAATAACGTGACATCGATGACATAAGAAGCGAGAAAGCCTGATCTTGCCTGGGAAACCACCTGGCGCTGTGTATACCGCAAAAAGAAACATGGAGCAAAAGAAATAACTACGTTATATTCTATTCCAGGGAGCAAGAAGACATCTGGTTGAAGTGTGCATTTCCACCGAAGAGATTCAGACAGCGGATTTCCACGGCATACGAAACGCTATTTTTATTTATTAAATATGGCGGCCATTAGTAGAGAGCCGAACCATGAATACAGTATTAGTGTGACTGCTGTCGTCAGCGAAGCAAGATGTCTTCGCGAATTTGTGAAAGAAATCGCTCCAAGTATTACTGTTGATAATCTGAAAGCGATGAAACGGTTTCTGCGAGATGTAATCTCGTTGAATGTTGGTGTTGAATCTGACTCTGGGGGAGAGCTCATGGCCACTCTTACGACTTGTCATTGTGTGAACGACTACGATTTGGATCTTTTGGAATATTTACTTGGTGTAACTGGAAGGAATGATAATTTAAATATGCTGCGGGAGTTTAGGAGGAAATGCTCTCCAACTCTGGGCAGTATCCCGGAAGAAAGAATCAGCGAAATCTCTCCAGGTAGGATAAGATTAAATTTTTAATTTAAAGGCACATCTGATAGGAAACTTGCGAAACCGTATCTGCCATTTCTTTGGTTTCTTTTTTGTTAAATGATTAGGTCCCAGAAGAAATGTTATTTGATGTAATCCTATCGTTAAATTATGCTTTACTGACTGTTTTTCTAGTATGATCATCACGGCAATTAACATTGCCTCAAAGCAGTCATTACTATTTCCAGAAAATCTCCCTTGCTCATAACTGATTCTGTTTGGCTAGTGAAAAATATAGAGTTCACCATGTTGGAATTATTTTCTTTGTAATGCCGCTGGCTCTGAGGTGTGTGACAAAGCGGAACGCTTTTATAGAGAAGACTAACAGACTTTTCTCAGGTGAGAAAGTAGTCACTAGTCTTCTGGGAGAGGAAGTGTCGCATGACAGCCTCGTGGGTTGTCCAGAACGCAAAAAGAGGAGCTAAATGATAGAGCATGTGACCTTCTGTACAACTAAAGGCATGAGACTACTTTTTGCCAGTATCTAAGTTGGCTAATAGGTGTTGGGTATCACCTGTGACTGACTGTCGAATTAAATTAATACATTTTTTTATGAAACCAACAGCTTCTGATTTCTCTACACAAAGAGAGTTCTGTATGAGTTTTGCACTCAGATTTCTAGATTACAGGTTCTCACACTGGGTTTATTTTGTTCACAGCTTTTTAGGCTGGGATTTGGAAGAATATAGTTAAGCCTGAATCTTGGATTTTAATGAGGATCTCGGCGTCCTGGCGAGTCTTGTATTTTACCATTCTTTACTTCTTGTATTGACTTAGACTTCAAATAAGACAGATATATTGAAAGAGTTGTCAATAATCTCTATGACAATTCATCAATCAATTCTCTCACAGCGTAAGAGACAGGTTTATCAATTGTATTGATACTGACGACTACTATACTGTGAGTCTTTGTCAGGTGATGAGGTTGAAAGTTTATATATTGCTTTTTATAGCATCTTGGTGTGTTTTGGTGCACTGTCATTGGTGCATTTCAATCCTCAATATTATTCAGACTATAAGATGTTGTTCCCTCATGATCCACTTGGTTACTGATCAGTTATAATGTTTTTTTATAGTACATGTAGTTAATCCATGCTTCTGGAATTTTGATCCACTACCACCCCTCTAACATGTCTATAGAATGCCAAGTGTGGCAACATTATTGACGCCATACGAAGGGGATTTATACAACATTGATACTAATCCATGGCAAAGAATGTTGACAATCGAAGCAGATTATTATTAAATTTAATGATTAACCACTTGGATACTGAATGGGAAATTGAAATTGAGCCATCATCATGGCATCAAAATAAGATATGATCAACAAGTATTCCTTCTGAGGGATGTATCAGGATTGTTTGTAATCATTGGCCTCTGGCACCACATGCTTTTCTTCTTGTCGAAAACAGAGTCAATTTGACCCATTTTAGTGGTATCGGGAAGAACTCAAAAGCCTGACAAAGATAAAAAAAATAAATCTAAGGGATTGAGCCAACCAGAAACCCTTGTGACTCCTGACAAGACATCTTTCATTTTTTAACAGACAGTTTACAAGTTTTGCTTTTTTTGGTTTCCCTCATTGAACGTTTTATGTAAAGACAGTATGACGAACATTACGTAAAACAACATTAAACTGTATCAGTTTATATCTACTTCAATAGCATTGCAGAATCGTGAATATGTAATTCTCCTATTGCATTTCCATGACAATCTGTTTTGAAGTGGATAATTTTTAAATGTAATAACAGTCTGCTTCAAATGACATCATACACTATATTTTGCAGCATATAAGTTAAGTATCATGTAATTGATCCTCTGCTTATGGTGTCATCATTTTTCTACCGTTGGCACCACATGTGTGGACCAGTGAGAGTCATTGTGTTTCTCTAGCAGTATAACAGTCAACTGTTGCAAACAATACAATTGATTATGTGACCTATACATCATGAGACAAATGATTAAATGTTCATTTATCCATAAAACCACAATAAACAACAAAATTTTCTATAATGATCTTCCCAGAAAGAAAAAAAAATCCTGAAAGGATTAACACAGAACTTATCCCTGTAACATCCATACATTATCCAGTAAACAGGTAATGAGAATACTCAAACTTATCAGGTAGAAATTATTGTATTGATCTAACTTTAAATTCTTATCACTAATTAACAAAGAAATGTGTAGCAGCTGGAGGGGAGAATTGACAATCACATCTTGAGAGTTTAATAGTTAAAAGCAAGCTTGATTTTCCCGTCTTCACTTAGTCTGTGTTCTGGAGAAGTTTAACCCTTTACACCCTAACATCAGTATGCATATTCTCCATACTGTTCTCTACACATTTCCTAACTTGCTGACAAGGAGAATCTGTTTAACAATCAAGAGTTTCTTTAGTTGGTGATCATTTCCTTTATTCTCATGACCTGGATGTGTGATTCAGGGGTGCAATTGTAGGGAGAAATTAGATGTGTGTCACTCTTAGGGGTTAAAGGGTTAACCCTTTAAACCTTAACATCAGTATACATCTTCTCCATACTCCTCTTTATACATTTCCTAAGTACTGGAAAGGAGAATTAGTATATTAATCAAGCACATCTTAAGTACGTGAAAATTTCCTAAGAATGATGAAAATAAAATTTTTTCTATCTTATGACCTTAACCCTTTACACCCAGACATCAGTATACATATTCTCCTTACTGTTCCTATACATTATAAGGTGCTGATGAGGAGAATTTGTTTCATAATCAATAGCTTCTGTAGCTGGTGATCATTTCCTTTATTCTCGTTACCATAATGTGTGATTTGGGGTGATATTGTAAGTAGAAATTAGATGCTAGTCGCTCTTTGAGGTCAAAGAGTTATTGCAATATGAATGAAATTACTAAAAGTTCAGTTGAGGTTCATGCTTTTTTTTTTATTATTCTTCATAGCAGAGGGAAGAGCAATGGTGTCTTTCATTTTAAATGAAAGTTTCCAGGACATTACTTTGCATAAAGCCCTTTCCTTCAAGAAGAGCCTATGCAAGCATTTGAAGTTGATACCGGCTGAGTTCACTTTTGTTACAACAGTGAAGATTCCACGAAAGCATCTGGTGTTTCAGTTGCCTTCAGAAGTGCTCCCTTTTCTGCGGCATTGTACTGGATGGAGAAAGGAATGGCTGTTTTCACTCAATGTCAGTGGTGTACAGGTCTCTGGAGAAGATGAAATTTCAGTTCATGAACTGAAAATATCTCAACTTAGATTGCAAGAAGATCCAGGTATGACAGAAATTTGAAATCTCAGTATACTTAATGTAAAAAATGGTAAATGAATTGTTGAAGTTTAGAGCTGTAATTAAAAGCTAAATGTTGTTGTAGCCCTCTTCCTCCTTTCCTTTGCAATACAGGTGTTAAAAAGCAAGACATCTTTCTGAAAGTACCCCATTAAAAATGCTCATATGATGGACCATGCAGGGATAGATGGGTTCAAACTCTTCACATGGCTGGTCAATACATGAACCACTGGGATAACACAAAAATACAATGAACACATCACTAAATTTCTAACTTTGTGTACACTTTTAACCCTTTAACTCCCAGGAAATGATTCTTAATTCTCTTCTCTGGCTGCTACACAGTTTCTTGTAGGATAGTTACAAGAATTTGGTGTTTGATCAAGTTAAAAACTTCTACTTGATAAGTTTGAGTATTCTTATGACCTGTTGGCTGGATAATGTGTAGATATTATTGGGAGAAATGACATGTTAAAGAGTTAACCCACAAAATTAATGAAGATTTCCCTTGTGCACCACAGGTAGCTTTCCCACACAGACCTCTTTGACCCAATTTTAATTGCAAACTTGGTAAAATTAAACTTGCATTTCATGCAAGTAGACATGATATAACATGCAAAGTTAATAGATAAGACAAATAATCACACTGTACAATTTTGATGCAACTAAGACAGTTGTTTACCTAAAGTTATGATCCATTCTGAGGCTCCATTGGCATGTGCAAAAAGATGGTAATTTTCCCTCTTTTGTTCATTTAGGTGACAAAAAATAACACTCAACATTACAATGAACTTCAATTTGGAAGAAAGGCTCCAAGCTTAACTTTCTGAATTTTCCTATGTAAAATGGTCACTACAAATAATGATTTGGTCTTGAGGACAAAAGGACAATTTGGGGGCTTAATATTTGTGCAGCCAAGCAGAAAGAGAACTTTTTTTTTTACAGGAGAAAATGACACAGCATGAGTAATAGTTTTGATGAGAATGATTACCTCACCGATCTCAGACCACAACCACTGCCTCATCACACACCTTTCCTCTTGCTACTGACCACTGAACACTGACAAGCCACCAAATTGGTGACATGCACTGCATATTTAGTCACCAAAATATTTTCAGTAGCTGTGCATGGTGACTGATACCGCTGTAGTTTAGGGCCCTGAAAAGAGTACAATTAAGGGTAATGATGAAAATAATTTTTAAAAGAGATTAGATTTGTTAATTTTTATTTCTATTAATCATTTATTTTTGGTCATTTCTTCATGTAGTTCTGGTGTCTCCTGTGTTGCGAGTAAGTGAGGCTGCAAGGACAGGTGATGTCCCAGAATTGAAAAGAGTTCTTGACGCAGAAACCATAACTAAACGAGATTTTCTGCTCAAAACCCGCACTGATGGAGCGACACCTTTGATTATAGCTGCAAGGAATGGTAACACTGCAATTGTCCAGTGCCTGCTCGATGAGTATGATGTAGACTTGGAGCAAGAGGGCACTGTCAAAATCGATGGAGATCTGATTGAATGTTGCACACCATTGTGGATGGGGTCTCTAGGAGGTCATTTAGCAATTGTGAGGTTGTTATTGGAGCGAGGGGCTGAAGTGAATCATACAACATTGACCAACTCCACCCCACTGAGGGCGGCTTCCTTTAATGGACACACTGAGGTATGTTTGATATCAAGGTTAAGAGTGCACATTCAATTAAAAAACATTTTAATAAACTCTCTCCCTTACAAGACGACCACTGGTCAGAAGAAGTGCTTGCACTCTTGACTGCATTCCTCATGGTCGTACTCAGACCTGACCATTTCTTAAACACCCGTTTTACAATGTGTCAGAAAAAATTTTGACAGATTTGTTTGTCTTGTTCATGGTCCTTGGCATACTTGCCTACAGTCTTAAAATAAATATTAGTTAATTATTTGCATCGGGAATTTATACGTTTGTTTTCCTTCATAGAGTCATTTTAGTCCTTGCCTAGGGGCTCGTCTCTGAGTCAGGCCCAAAACATACAGGGTTCGCAAGGGTCCTACAAAACCTGGAAGGTCCTGGAATTTTATTTTGACATTTTCCAGGACTGGAAATTCCTGGAAAAAGAATATAGGTCCTGGAAAGTCCTGGAATTCTTCTTAACCCAAGCTATGAAGTATTCAGAATTTATGTTGTAAGAAATGTATGTAGACCGTAAGGAGAATCGATTTGGAAATCATGGGAATGAAATGGTTCAAGGTGAAATTTGAATTCCTAGAAAAATCAGGCAAATTCCTAAAAAAGAACTGGAAAAGTAATTGAAATTTGTCTCTGAAAAAGGGCACTAACCCTGTATTATGGCCAAGAACATAAACTCTCTTGATTTATTCTGAATCAATTGTGTTTCTTTTTCTTTCCTTTTTTTAAAGGTTGTACGATGTCTCATTAATCACGGCGCAGACGTGAACAAGCGAAACCAGGATGGAAACACTTGTATTATGGTGGCTTGTTGGAACGGACATCTTGATACGTTTAGGTTACTACGGACATCGGGAGCCAACATGGAAGTACAGGACAATCAAGGTTTCTCGATGATTCATTGCGCTACAGCTGCCAATAATCTAACTCTCCTTCAAGAGCTCCTTCCGGTACCGAATACTGAGGCGGTGAACGCGAAAACCTCGGAAGGTATTACTCCGCTGATGTTGGCTTGCGAAAAAAATCACCCCGATGTTGTTTTATTGTTGTTACAAAAGGGCGCTGCAGTGGATGAAAGGTCTGACAAAGGTCTTACTGCGGCTCATTTTTGTGCACTGTCAAACGATATTAATAGTCTGCATCATCTTATAGACTATAAAGCAGATCTGAGCAAGGCCACGGAGCGAGGCAGTACCCCCTTAATGCTGGCCTGCGCGAAAGGCTATGTCTCTATAGTAACTGCCTTGCTTAGAAACACTTGTAAGTCCAAGTTGAAGAACGAGATTACTTCAGCCCTAAAGCTCCGCAACTTGACAGGACAACCCAGCTGCCTGGGGCTTCTGGCAACGCCGAAAGGGATGGATATAAATGCTGGGAACGAAAATGGAGAGACCTGTTTGATGATGGCCTGCGAGAAAGGAAGCGTGGAGATCGTAAGGATTCTCCTTGATGAAGGAGCTGACCCAAACGGCGCCGACCAGAACGGTGTGACCCCTCTGATGATCTGTTGCAGGCGAGGTCAAGAGAGGATTATACCCCTGTTGTTGAGGAAGGGTGTCCTTGTGGACCAAAAGAACAATGAAGGAGACACCGCTTTGCACATTTGTGTGCGGCATTACCGCGAGTTTAGTGGTCACAAGAAGTGTTTGGAGCAACTGCTTAGCACTGGCGTGTGTTTAGATATGAAGGTTCGTAGACATTCTCGTTCACAATCTCTCTCTACTGTTTCACTCCCCCCCCCCCTTAGTCCAACCCATCCCTCCCCTCCTGGACCTGCGATCAACTCCAATATCCTTTAGTTACTTGTCGGTTATTCGTTGTGTTATAGCTTGGCATCAAATGTGTTCCGTGTGCAGAAAAGTTGTCAACAAAACGTGCAAAGGCTGTTTTCTCTGGAGTGTTTTCTTCCTTAAACCCATTGTATTTCCCTTTGTAGGTGTCGGGTCCAAGCCTTTTCGGAGCCTGTTTGCCTGTGACGATTAATTTGTCACAAATGCACACGGTATCAAAATAAATTATGTTGTAAACCAGCCATACTAAGTATCGAGTTGTCCTCCTATGTTCTCTGTGAAACGAAGCGTTCGCGTTCGCGTTCGCGTTCGCGTTCGCGTTCGCGTTCCAACGAAATATAGAGCTCGTTAAAGCGGAGCTCGTAACATGCGCAACTTAGCTCCGTGCTTACCGTACCATTTTTTGTCTCTGTTCAGAATTCTTCAGGCGACTCACCAGTCACAGTTGCTCTCAAAAACAAAAAGTGGTGCGGGCAGGCGTTTGAAATGTTACACAGTAGGGGACTGGAACTCAGTAGCCCACTTCAAGACACCAATGGCGACACAGTTTTCCATAAATGTGCGAGATCTGGTGACGTCTCGTCTATGACCTTTCTGTTGGCCCTGGACAACAAAGGACCCTTGCAAAAGAACCAAGATGGCGACACGGCTCTCAGAGCAGCAGCCTTAGAAGGCGCCGAGGCAATGACGCGCACTCTCATCAACACGGTCAGTGGGTTCTCACTTAGGGACAAGGTGGAGGCTCTTGAGTTGTTAGGTGTCGGTGTATTGGCTAAAGAGATATCACGTGATTGGGACATATCTGCCGTGGTGGGTTTCTGGCAGGAAGCTCTAACGCTTCGTCGCACCCACAGTCTTACGCTCCCAAACATCGTTCCTCGCGAGTTTCCGCTGGAGTACTTTTTGGAAGCCAGGCTACCCAGCGATCTGACTGCGTTCGAGTCAAATCCGAGCGCGGTCACTGCGCAGGCGCTGCAAATTTGTGACCGCGTTTTGGGGGATACCCATTCACGCCTGCCCTCCCTCCTGGGGACCATCGGCGAACGATTTGCGCAAATAGGCGAGTTTTGTCGCAGTTTAAATATTTGGCTGTACGTTTTAGAGATTCAACTCAAATCCCTTTCTTCTTTACCAGACGGGGTTGAAGACTTGCTTAATACTTTCCGCTGTTTCGCTGATGCGTTTGGTTTTGTTTTGAGCCGAAGTGGGAGTGTCTTGCATTTTAAAACCGTCTATCAAGTCATTAAAAGTGCGTTGCAAGGTTTCAAAACATGCCCTGCAGTATACGAATCACGTGATAAGATGATGGTCTATCTCCTTCACTATTTGTCTGCCTTACTAGAAGTTGCGTCGGACGATCGTGATGTAGAGGTTGTCATGGAGACAGTCAAAGCGGTTGCGTGGTTGGGCTTGCGCAGCACAACAGGGTCAACCCTTCTCCACCTTGCTGCAAACTCTAAAACTGAAGACATTAGCTCTCTTAAGGAACACCTTCACTTTCCGAGCCGCCGCGTTTGTGAGCTTTTGATGGACAGCGGTATTGATCAGAACGCTTTAGATAGCGACAGGAACACCGCACTTCATATACTTCTCACCAAAGGGCACGCTGAAAAAGATGTGTTGGCTTGCTTTTTAAAAGCAAGGCCGCATTTGGACGCGAAAAATTCGTCAGGGAAAACAGTCCTTGACTTGGCGCGGTGCAAAAAGGTCAGGGGTGTTGTCAGGGCCGCTGAACGAGTTCCTGGTCTACAATGTCTCGCGGCCCGAGTGATTATACGAGAAAAGTTGCAGTACGAGGGTATAGTTCCAAAGAGATTAGAAACATTTATACAGCTACATTAGCTCAACGGATGTTATATATTTAAACTGCGTGTATCAACTCACAGAAACAAATATTAAAACATTTCGTAACGCCTCAATTGGGACTCGAGTGTACTGTTGCCAAAAGTGGCTCAGGCTAGTCACGTGAGGCAAATCATCAGGCAGTCACCTGGTGAAGCGAAAAGAACAATTACCAATTTCCGAATTATTAAGCGTTGGAAGTGTGTATCACACGATCAGACAAGAAGTGCCAGAAAGGTTCACGCGCGGACTTGCCTGACCTGTACCTTGTAAAGAATAATTGTCGTTTGAGACACAACCTTAAAAAGAAAAGCTATGTCGTCCTTAGTCCTGAATAAAATGATGACAGATTTATAGAAATCAAAGTATCTATTTCTCAGCTGAACTTTGACTTGGAAATAAATCGATTTGATTTGAAAATGAATGTTACTATTAGTTAAAATAAACGTTGATTAAGCTTTAAAAAGTTAAATTTACAGATGTTATTATTATTATTGTTACTATTATTATTATTGTTTATTTTTTCGTATTCTTTTTTTTTAACTGGTTGGTGGCTCGTACCTACCCGAAAAATGAGGACATTCATCAAGATCTCAAATGCGAAATTTTTACACGGCCAGAAGCCTTCATATTCAAGGCCAGTTACTGAGAATGATATGACTTAACGATTCCTTGCAGAAGCAAAATGCCTCGCATCTCACTGGAGCAAATTGATTAGTTCGACCACCGACGTGGCCAGTTTGAATCCAGCTTAGTGACCCGGCCGCTTACCTGTGAGCTCGTCAATTCCCACTCCTCTTTCTCTTATCTTTAAGTGGTCTTTCCAAACAACAAGAAACCACACATGACGCCATTTTTTATTGAAACAATTTATTCATCGCCATTCTGGTGCGACTGGCTAACTGACCTGCAGTGTCCGGATTTAAATTTTAAACGCTGGAAGTTTTACTCTTCGGAATCTCAAAAAGTATCAAGTAAAACATTCTTATGTGTAATTCTCATTGGCGCGGATAAAAATAATATGGTGTCCAGTACATTCTTCTCGTTCAAAGCGTCTCTTGATCAATACTAAAACCTGCATCAAACTTTAAACTCCCTGGATAGACAACTGAATATGTGGCTTCTCTATACAATATGGATACATCTTCAGCTACTAATCTTCTAGAACGAACAAATTTTGAAGCTAGAGGATGTACAATGATTGAATGCCTAAATTCCCAAAGTTATGTAACAGGAAACATCTGTTAGCAAGGATAAGAGTTAAGTCTCACATTGTGAATACGGAGTTAAAATAAAAACGAACTCTGTGTTATTTAAGACCAAGGTTGGTTATCAGAGAACATTTCTTTCGGTAATCATTAGTTTCTCGAGCTCTAGATTATGTAACCCATTGAAAGAACTGAAAAAACTTCAAGCGAAGAGAATGTTTTGTAACTTGTCTTCAACTCTAAAAAAAAGTTCATCCCGAAATTGTCGCCATTTTTCAGACACGGTACCTTTCGAGAAAAAGTAATATGATGCGTTAGTGAAAAAAGAGACTTCTTTAATGATTGGCATATTAAGGATAAGAATCGTCAGTTCTTTCGAGCGACAACGTTGAAAATTTTACTAGAGAAATAAAACTTAAGCTATATTTTACATTCCGTCTGTGGCACGATTTGGAACATCCAGCATTTCAGCCCCCTGATGCTGCTATTTTGCAGGCAGTGGGATTAAATTGTATTTATCGTGAGGGTTTTTACACGGAGCCTAGTGTAAAGTGATGTGTAATTTGAAACGGCTTAAGTCTTGTTAATACTGTTCGTATCCATTGACGTTTTCCCGTCAAGTACGTAGAGATGAAATGTTCCAAGAATCTAGAATGTTTCAAAATGGTGAACATAGAAAAAATGTGTGATTCCTTTTACAATTCAACTTGAAGTTGCATAACAGGGGGAAACGATATGCTGGTCAGGAATCTTTCATTTGTACTAGACAATATAAGTGAGGAACATGGATATCATACAAAGGAAAATGTCACCACCTTTCATCATGAAGAGGGTCGGGACAAGACGAGCGACTTCATGTTTACCCGAAATTTCACTTTTCTATAACTTCTTTAAAAGATGTAAATTCTCCTTGAGGCAGAGCGAAGTTTCCAGAGAACACTTAGTATGATATTTGGCTTTAGAATTAAAAATCCCCAACGTTGGAAGCTGGGATAGAATGATTGAAACCCGTTAGATCTCCAAATTTAGTCAAAACAAAACGTGTGTTACTAAGTAACTGGGTTTTTGCACTGGAAATTTTGTCGTCAAAACAAACCGGTTTTAAGACGGCACCAAAACGAAGCCGGCTATTTTTTTAGGATTGTTAACGCTTAAAGGGTGAAAGAACATCGATTTCCTTTAAACACCACGATACTAAAATTAATTTTAATGTAAGTGGCATCTGCTAAGGAAATATAGGATTTATATATGATGAAGTGGATTGTATCAGAATCAAGAGTGCTTTATCAGAACCTGAAAAGGAACGAGCATGTGGTGTTTCTTAAATTACGCGGTTTTGTTTTGTTTTGTTTTGGTGAGAAAAGAATCTTTGATTTTTTTACCTAGAGTTTAATTGATTCATGGTAAAAAAAAAAAAGTTACTTTGGTACACTACACTTTTAAAATTGTTTTTGTATCTTGAGTGCTCTGTGCTGCGTTCTGTATTGTATAGGGAACATAAATCCGGATTGGAAATTAGGGATATTGTCAACATTACTCACTCCAGGTGTACTACGTGACCCAGAAAGTAAAGATGTTTTAGATGGATGGTTCTAAAGATGGAAACCCAAATTTCAAAACTAACAAAGTAGCGACTTTTATCACTCTTTTTTTTCTGCCATACTAATATGGTTGAAAGTGTAACTTTTTAAACCTGTTGAGGAATACTGAGGTGTCAGCAATTTTTCTTTAATTATATATATATGTATATATATTTTTTATTTGATTCAGTCTTCTTAATATAATAATTTTCAATTCTACTTCTAGTTAAATAAGCTTTAAGTTTATACTGTAAAAAAAAAGAAAAACAATATCGATTTATGTTTGCATTTACTCTTTACAAACTTCATTTCCGCCAAAAACAAATCGTCCGAAACGATTTGTCCGCGCCATGTTTTATGCAAAAATTATGCGTTGGAGGCTCTTAGCGCTAACTTTGGCGGTTCTTTATTGTTTTTGTCCAAAATAATGGTTTAAATACCAAGCTGTGCTTTAAAAATGAATACCTGCTTAAATTTTGTCTGAATCGAGTAAGATCCCAGGAGGCGAAAACGTAAGACCCTAGACAACGTGCGTACATGTAAATGAAAAGTTTGTCACCGCTCTGCAAGCTATTCTAACCACCTCGACGCTTTTGCGTCACTGAGGCAGATCTCGTGTTGTGCACAAATTGTATAAAATAGGACAAGCCACTCGTTTTTATTGAACCACAATTCACTGAGCTATTCGAAAGAGGTGAGCCAAACTGCCTGTGCAAACACTTAGAAGCAGAATGCCAAAAACCTGCTTTCCCAACCTAGTTCAGGTGGCAATGGTTGCAATGCTTCTGAGCATGGTCTTCGTTGAAGAAATCATTTCAGGATTTACCGGAAGTACCCCAAGTTGTTATTATCATCCTCCATATAACTGCCCGTCACCGAAAGATGGCCAAAAGCGTCAACTTAGAAAGGTTGGTTTATTTTCAACAAGTTTGTCTTTTGTTGTTGCTCGAGATGATAATCTTGTATCACCCATCATTTTGGTTTGTGTAGATTCTGAATTTTCATAACGCAATTTTTGCCCTTGGCTGTTATCGCTTTGCTGTCCAACGCTTCGCAACGATTGCTTGATTTCCCGCGCTTGTTATGCAATACTTTTTTTTCCCACGCTTATTGCAGAGTGCTCTTTTCCCTGCGTTAGGGGCAGAATGCCTCTTTTTCCGCGCTTAATGCAAAGTGCTTTCCAGCATTTGGCATTGATTGCTTGTTCCCGCTCCCGGTACACAGTGCTTCTCTTACCACCTCTTATAAAATGCTTCTTTACCCGCGCTTGGTACTGAGAGATTCTTTTCCCGCGCTTAGTTCAGAGTGATTCTTTCCTTACGCTTGAAATCGATAGCTTGTTTTAGCGCGCTTCGTATCGAGCCCTTCCTTTCCCTTCCTTTCTACTGAGTTCTTCCGATTTTTCCCGTGCTTCCTATTGACTGCTTTTTTACGACCAGCAGTTTTTCCTCGTTTTAAGTCCCCACCGATGCAAAGAGATGATTTAATTTCTTTGCTTGTCATTGGATGACCAATCCCTGTGATGTAATCTGAATATCAATGTTGTCGTACGCCTTTCAGATTGAGGACATGTGCTTGACAAAGAAGAGAAGCCTCTGCCAATCTGTTCAACTTTACTGCAACTTTGAACAAGAACTTGGTAACAATTGAATAAAAATATTGGAGAACCAACGCAGAAATAAAAAGGCTAAGGAGTTGAACAATGTTAAATGATAAATTTATGTCAGTACGCAAAAGGTCTTAATTTAGGCCATTTTAATATCAATTTAAGCTACTATTTTTTTTTCCAAGCTCCATGGGTACACTTATTAAATTAATTTACATGCCTGTAAACTAAAGAATAAACTGCGCCAAGTGGTTAAAGTTTCAACTTTTGATGTCACCACCGTAACAAAAGCATTTCATCATCATCAGCTGTTATCAATTGAGTTGATGACGTAAATTGGCCACTGTAAAGAGTTTACAAGCCAATCGCTCTGATGAAGGGCTAACAATTGAAACGTCAGCTTTTAAACTCTTTACGGTAGCCAATTTACGTTAGCAACCCAGTTGGCAATACTTAATTACCCTGTTATACCCTCCCACCGATGCAGCATCACAGTTTCTCTAGAAACTTACCCCCTTAATTCATCATCATCAGTTTGAATTAGCTCGGCTTTCCATGACAAGTTTCTTCCCTTCTCCTCTGTCATTCCCATAACATTTAGAAGTTCTCCATATCTTGCGTCCTGAATAGTCAATCAATCGGTCGATGTTTGTCCTCTTTGGGCGTCTTGTTGCGTTTCTGCCATTTGGAAGACACATTTGGAAGTTCTCCATATCCTGCATCCTGAATCGTCAATCATTTGGTCGATGTTTGTCCTCTTTGGGCGTCTTGCTGCGTGTCTACCATTTCTGGAAAAGTTTAACTCGTTGAAACGTTATATTTAGTGAAATAGATTAATTTCAATCTATAGAAACATGGTGAAAATGTTTGTCACAAATTTGGTGACGATTGAACAAATACTACTTAAGAATCTTTTAGAGAGCAACCGAAAAAGCACAAAAAAACATATTTTTCAAAAAATGAAAATTAACGGTCCACAAACGGTAACAAAATTATGTTGCAGTCCCAGGTTAGTTTTTCAAACAAGATTCGCTATTTTTGCAAAAATATGGTTGAAATCCATACGATCTGATTGTTTCCTTAGTCAACTTTGTCGTTATCTACCTTTGAAGCTCATTGCAGGGTTCTGTTTGCCGAAAGCTCCAGCTTTATGTATAACTCGCTCGCCGCAAATCTTTTCTAGGTCATATTCTTGGTCAGTATTTTTGTTGGTCTCAGCTACGCGAAATCGTTTAAACCGCTCTGTGAGCGTTTGAAATCCCATCAGAGTTCTCCTGTGTGTATCTGACGAGATCAGAAGCACTCCTTCACCACAGCCATTTGGCACATTAATCACCCATATTGGACAGGAGTCTCCGTAAGAACCTTCACACTGATGAGTCTGGAACCATTTCGTAAGCGCTCCTTAGGAAAAATTACCTTCGATTTTAAGCACCTGCCAAAAGTTTTGGAAATAACTTCCGGGAAAAATTTTTTCGCCAATCTTAGCGCTGGGTTGCAACTCCAGCAACGCATAGATTGGCAGGTTTTGGCCTGTTTTAGTGTACTCTCCTTGTAAATCAAAATCATCTACACGAAAATTTAAAAAACAAAAATATATCATTTCCTCGTTTCGATCTCGATACATTGGTGAGATACAGATTTATGCTCAGTTTAAATTTCAAAGCTGCCGTTTCGAGCGTTGGCCAAAACGTCAGCTTTGAAACTCTTTACGGTGGCCAATTTACGTTATCAACTCAGTTGACAATTCCTAATTATCATGCTATATAGTCTCTTTAGAAACTTACCCCCTTTTATGTTCAGTTAAACTTCCTAAACTTTCTTGTGTTTTGAGGCACATGGCGCACAAGCACCACCTCTCGTCACAAACTGTAACAGACTTCCCATTAATACCGAGTGATATCCTCATATTACCCTGTTCCCAAGTCATCCCACATACTCTCATTCGTAGGAGAGACCTGAGCTACCGTGAAGTACCAAGGATTGTGCTCTTGAAACGTAACTTGCTTTCATTGTTTGTTTTTTAGACATCGCTAACACCTTGACGCTTCTTTAACACACTCCCTTCGTACCTCTACTCTTTCTTCCTGAAACTTTGACATGGTCTACCTTGTTTTGAACGAGGTACACAAACTATGAACTGACACACACGGGTGAAAAATGATGACCCTCTTGTTGGAAAGTGGCTGTGAGCCACTGAACTCGGAAAATGAATCATGAAAGGGATGAGATATCGAGGCTACCGAACCGATTTCGTATCTTAAAACCTTTGGTTACGCTTTATCGATATGACCTGCTCCTAGAAAACAATACTTGCCACAATAAATCGCGCTTCTCCTCTCGAACAAGAAGTCTGAGAACCGGTACTTAGCGGCGGAAAGTGTTTTTTGTCTTGTTTCGTCTTTTTTCTTTTCCTTTTTCTCCTTTCCGAAAGCATATGTTTGCCCGGAATGTCAACGTTATTATTAATCGGTATTTGAGAATCCAACTGCTTAAATATTATCAGGCTCAGCGGTTTTCTTTCCTTTTCGTGTTTTTGAAAAACAGGGGAGGTTTTCATCATTCCCACATTACGTAGTTTATTTAAGATTCTAAAATGATACTTTTTGAGAAGCCTGGAGGCAAAGCGAAGATTATTTTAATTCCGCGCATGCGCAAGAGCGATTTTGATTTGAATCGCGGGTATGATTCCCAACCAAAATTGCATGACTTTCAGCCGTCTCTTTGGTAAAGCTAGCTGGAAAAAAAGAGCGATTTAAGGCAAAAAAATGGTGCGATTGGAGATTATAGAGCACCGGTGAGCACCGATGAGAACTAGTGAGATTTCAAGAATCACCGGTGATTTAAAATATGGATGTAATAAAAGCTTAAGTCTTGTTGGTCACATTTCGATTGAGGTATGATTGATTAACGCTTTATAATCCTAAAAATTACTGGTCCCCGAAAGCTAGAAGATGCCTGGGATATAGCAATAGGACACAAGTTAACAGAACAGACAGCACAGAGGCGAGAACTTTGCAAGCACATGGAGATCGAAATAACTGGAACGGAAAAAAAAGTATTCTCCTACACTGATTCCATTGTGGTCGAAGGTCAAAAAATTATAAACAAATCGGCAACTACAAAAATAGAAACAGGACTTTTTAAGATGTATCCTTAATAATTGAAAAAGTGAGGGAGGGGGGCTCTTTTGCATTTTCCAAGAACGTGGATTAAAATTCTTGACTTCAACCTACAATAAAAAAAATAGGAAAATGATTCGCGCTTCTCGGTGAGTTATGAGTTTCTTGTTCTGACTGGAAGAAAAACAAAGGAAAGTTGTTTGTTTGTTTTTTTTTTGTATTGTATAATCTCTTCGGTAGTTTTCAAGTGCGTGCCCTTCATTTTAAAGGCAAGTAAGTCCTATTTAGGTTGAAACAAAAGTTTCGAAATTTCAACATTTGGTCGTATGATAAAATGCTTATTGACAGACTTTGGTCAAGCCGGTTGGGAAAATATTTGGCCCTCGGTCATGATGCAGGGACCTCACTGCACTTGGTCCGTAGGTCATGACTTCGAGCAAATATTTTCACGTTCTATCCCCCCACTCATTCAATAAGCACATATTGTCGTATCATCATGTGATCGTACGTACCCGCGTGCGAAATCCCATATAAAACCATAGTGAAAGCTGATGTTTGTAAGGGCCAGACAGATTGACGTGAACCGGTCCGGAAAAAGCCGTGGGGCCCTACACTAACACGGCTTGTTCCAAAAACTAAAAGGAAAAAAGAAAAAAAGTTAAAGAAAAAACTCGTGTTTTTCGTTAAATTGCGAGTTTCTTGCTCTGACTCTTAAAAAACGAAGGAAACGTTTTCATTGCATAATCTTTTTTTTTTGAGGTTGTCCCGTGTGTGCCCGTCTATCGCGTCCTATTTAGTTTAAAAGAAGACTTTCAAAATTTTCAACATTCAGTGGTCATATGATAAAATACTTCTCAGCTTATGCCGGACGGGAAAATATAGAAATTTTCTCGTCCGACCCGACCAAACTCAGCCAATAAGTACATTATCATTCATAACCTTTGCAAATATTCAAAGTTGGTGATTTTAAACTGTAGTTTAAGTCGTCTCAGCTGATAAAATACCGCATTATCTGACAGTAGACCACATTTAATTTATTCTTTCTTTGTTTCATTTTGTTTTCATTTGCTTTGGATGTTTGTCGTTATTAATTTGTTTGTAATTTTTGTCATTAATCTGGTGGGTGATATCGATGGGTTGATTTTGTAACAGTTCTTTTATTTGCTTATTTACAGGCATGAACTAGTTTCGCTCACGCTGTCTTTGTGCTCTTTCCAGGGCCCACTCTCTTCCTTCCGCGAGAAAGTACCCTGTTTGCGGCTAGGCCTTTGCCGATTGTGCTCGGCAACTTTTGCGCAACTTGGCATTTTGAGAAACTTTTTCAAGTTCTAGCAACCTCAAGCAATTCTGCCTCTCTGAGCAATTTTTTAAGTAAACTATAGATTCAGAGCACATATCAATTTAAGCTCGTAAAAGTCAACGATTTCAGAGAAAACTTCAATTTATACGATTTTGTTTATCAGCCTTTGAAAACAAAACCTGTCACTCGACAATGTTTGCAGGTGTGTCGTAAGACTTAAAATTATCCTTAAATCTCATCCAATTTGCGAGCAAATCCTTAAAGCTGAGTTTCACTTCATTTTTCTTGACCCATGTTAGCAATTATTGTGAACAACGAAAAATAATGCTTTTGATTGACGTTTATGTAAAAAAAAAGTCGAGAAATTGAGATAGCAATGTTTGAAATGTAGATAGTAACCTTTTGGTTTTTGGAGATTTTCCAGCAAATTTCTGGTATTTCAGCCAACAACTTTCCAGCGCTTCCGAGCACAATCGGGACAGGCCTGGTTGCGGCTGGTCAAGTGCTTATGTAGAATAAGGAACGCTGCAGATCGACAAGGCACAAGTGCATTTTCAAAAGGGCGGTTACGTTCATTAGTAGACTTCAATAAACGCCTTGATATATAACCAGATTTCAAACCAGAGAGGGGTCTAAGCAGTGATAGCAGGGGGAAAAGAGGCCGAATTTTTCAAAGAAAGTAAGTAAGTAGATAAATGACATCAAACATGTGGCTAAAATCCAAACTCCAGTACACCGGCTACTATCCAAAATGGCAGGTTTGTCGTTGCCATGGTGATGTCAGTCACCATAAGCCAGATTATGAATTATGGATTATGAAACATGTTGGTGACACTGTGGAGCCTGGAATCTTTATTTTCAACATGAAGAACGAGCATATTACCAAGTATGCCAGAGATGGAAACGAGAATGGTCATAGTCGGCTCGAAAGCGACTAAGAGGATCATAAAAACTGTAATTGAGACATATTCGTCAGTTTGTAGTACGCTTCTTTAGATCTTCTTTTGGAAAAGGAATCGTCAAGTAAAACCCAAGTTATAAAATACAGCCAACACATGTTAAATATACCATTTGTATCATTTTGGTTAACTCTAAATTTTACTAGGCAAAAGTGGAGAATCTTAGATTTAGTTTTAAAGTAAAGTGCGTGATTAGCCATGGTTTCGCATTTTTTTGGTCGATAAATTAGCGCGAGTTTTCTACATCAATCACGTAGCATGGTAAAATAAAAGAAATACCTGTCTGTATCATTTTAAACGCTCGATTCATCTCTCTCAGGGAAAATGATCCAGGATTTTGCTAACTATTGAATTTCCTTCAGCTCAGCTAAGATATTTTCATTATGGATTAGTTCCTTTTTTCAGTAACATGAAACATGCTTTTTTGGAAGAAATTTAACACAAAAGAAAGTTCTTTCTGTTTCACAGGTAAATCTACCTAGAAATGGGAAATCAAGCAAATTAGCATAATTTTCCCATCGAAAAAGGTTTGAAAAAACTTTTAAACTTATCAACTAGATAAAAAAAAGCCGAAAGTGGCGAGGAAAGCATATAAATTTTAGGAGTTTTTCGAGGGCTAGATTAACAATACGTACACCTCATGACATATCCTGTCGTTTCCTTTTTTTGTCACATACTCTGGGTATCCGTTGAGGTTTCACTAGGGAACTTTAGCAGTTAGGACGGCAACGCCAAGAGAGACTTCGATTCAAAAAGGAATGTAAATATTTTAGTTGGAATCGGATGTGTTTACCTTCTCTTACAGCTCCGCAAGTTAACCTCAGCATCACGTATGAGAGCGGCACTGAGTTCCAAATGTAAACTTAAATAATTTGCTGTCGGGGTTTCCTTTCTAGGACCACGCAAAGTTTGATGATTTCACGTTGTTATTTTGCCGAAGACGGCTAAAAAATGTACACAGTTTTAAAACGCGCGTATTGAGCTATTGTTCTGCTCATTAGATCTTTTGTTTTGCCACGTCCTCGTTGTCGTCACCGTCGTGGTTTTCTAAAGATCCCTCATACAAGCCATGTTGCCTGACATATGCTTAATTTTTGTTTAGTTTCCCACTTGCTGCTGTTGACAAAGTTGCTCCGAAGTGGAAGAGTTAGATGTAAAATACGAACATAGATTTTAAAAATGCCCCTATCAATGTAGGTCCTCGCAGCCTTTTGAAGTATAATCCAAGGATTCGATAATAGTTAATTTAAGAAAACCAGGACGGAAACGGGAGCGTCACTAAACAAAAGGTTTAATGAGCGTGACAGTGGCTGTGCACGTGCGTTGTAAATCTTTGTAAATTTCTTTGCGTCCTCTGCAAAACAGACAACGTGAAGATTAAACTTTGTGTTGTCCGGAGAACTTGAACGACGACGGCTAATTTTTAAAATTTCTATTTCAAATTAACGCTTTGTTCCATATTCAGTTTCGAGATAGTTTGGATAGCGAGAAACCAACTACACGACTTTAAAGTATCGCGAGATACGTAGGTAAAATATAAGTTCATTTTTTAACCGACGTTGTCCACGGCTTAAACTCACAAATGGAATAGATCTCTTATATTAATGAAACTCAATTGATTAACACTGATAGTACGTATATGTCGGACCAGTTCGAACAGGCAGGTTTACTTATTTGGCTAAAATTTTGCATGTAAACTTTGTCAGGGTTTCTAAACACAAAATAGATATTTTTCAGAATGAAATTTATTTTGCGTGAGAAATTACGGCTCACGGCCACTTGGGGCCCCTATGAGACATGGAAACGAGGCTGACCTAAAGCAACTCTTCAATGCCTGGGCTTCCTTTGCTTTCGCATTTTTTCTTATCTGTTTTTATTATAAAACAAATCTCCAACTCTTCCTCTGTGTTTTGAAGAGTAAATTTTGTACAAAAATGTAAGGGAGTGGTTGAAATGCGCCATTCAGATCACTCAGTTTTAGGTGCTTTGAGATCCGTAGGTTCAGAAGCTTGTAGCACTGTTCTTGTGTCGGTTTAGAACAATGGTTTGTTTGTAAAACAACATCTATCATAGGTTATTTGTTGCTGAAAATTCGGAGTTGAGCAAATTTCTGAAATAAGGGTTAGGGTTACAGTTTCCAAATTTTAAGATTGGTATTTTCTTGAAGAATAACTTGTCAAGATGGAAAAAAAGCAGAGTTAAAATCTTCAGAAAAAGAGAGCCTGTTCTCAGTTCACAACTTTGAAAGAAAATAACCTAAGCAAAAGGAGCTAACAATTAAAGCTAAGGGGGCGACTAAAACAATTCAAGATAACTGACTCTGTTGCCATCCACTTTATACTGGTATTTATCTGAAAAGTCAGGGAATAATACAACTGAAAACAGGTACGCAAGTTAATCTGATATGGTGTTCTAACTTCTACGTGTGAACTTTTTTTTAAATCATTGAAAATCGATTTTAACTGTGTTCGTTTCCAACCGAAGAAGTTCTCATGGAGCGTATTTCTTGAAAGAGATTTGGTAAGCACGTCATCTTCCCAAACGAGTCAACTTTACTTAAGACTCTGAGTATCAGTAAGGAGTGCCCTATCAAGTCAGCATTTTAGCTTCGGATTTAGAAAAACTCTTTATTGGTTTGCTACACATTGGGTTTGCGTTTACATATCACACAAAGACGTCCACAATTTCAAAGAAATCCGTTAATACTCAAGCCACCAAATATGCTCCGACGGAACTTAAATACGTAATTTGTTATGTAACTAATTTTGAGCGACATGTTCAATGGAAGGTCTCCCTTTTGTCTTGCTGGTCATCCACTACGTTTTTTTCAGGATTGTTCTGTCCGTCTTGCGAGCAGTACTCCCTCATGACTTCACAAATTTGACTCGTTCTCTGCAAGCGTTGAGGTGTAGTGCTCTGCAGGAAAACATCAATAGATAAAAATGATTTTTAAAAAAAGAAACGTAGAATTTTCCATGTTAAAAAAATATATTGGAGCCATTTTAAATGAGAGGTCAAATGAAAAACGCCTCCAGCATCCATGACAATTGTTTTGGAAAGGTTATATTTCATGTTTCAGTCTTGCGCTACTTTGAATGTAATGATCAACATTGCAATTACATAGTAAAGTTAAGGGAAAATGGTGTCTCTTTCCACAAGTTAATGATACAAAACATATCTGCACAGTTTTTTTAGTCATTGCGGATGAATAATATCTGCCTAGAGCGGTTCAATGTACAGAGTAACTGCTGAAATCAATCAATGAAAGCTTCAAAGAAACATAATCAATTGGAACTCGGTTTATAATGAAAATAAGCTCTAGATCAGATAAAAGTTGTAACTGAAGACATCTTGCTTACTCTAACTATTATTGCTTGATTTTCAAACGCAATGGGTTCATGTTTTAGTCTCGCCAAAAACCATAATCCTTGAACTTCAGGGACTGTGTGATTTACTTTGAGTAAAGAACATGCACTCCGCGGCCACGAGTGATATGATGCATTAACACCTCACTCTAAAGTGTAATTCAAAACATGTTGTTTTTCTTAAGAAACCAAGTTTTGATTAAACCCCGCACATAAATTATTTCAGAAATGTAATCAAACTTCCTACGGAGACTTGCGTTTATTGTTTAAGGCCTGACCCCCAAGACATTTAAATTTGGCCCGAGCGATATTTTGAAATGCAGTTTGTATAAGCTGGCGCCACATATTGTAGTTCATTTGTAACCCAATTCAAACTCTTTCATTCAGCGACAGATCTTATTTTTCCGCTCTCAATCTATGAAATTCTAGATTAAACATTCCCTGGAAAAAATAGATTTTCAAACCTGATTTTTTCCTTTTTTTTAAGACAATGTACACTCTTTATTGAAAAAATACGCCCATCATTTTAAAGAAAGAAAGCCCAATTTGGCGTATGTCAAACTCTTTTTCGTCAGATATCTGTTTTGAATAATTATATGTTTCAGAGAATTTAAATCAGACTTATCTTTTCCACTGGAATTACAATTTTTTGCAAAATGTATTCTGTACCGAATCAGGCTATTCATGAAAATCTGTTAGGGCCAAATTAACCAAGGGTTTGATAAAATAAATTCATTACCAGTGAACTGAAGCTATGTTCTTGAACTGAAAACACGGAGTACAGTGTAATTCAAGCATACTGTGTATTTCCCAAATTATAACCAGCGCATTCAAAACAAAGATAATATTAGATAACTTTTTCATTGCATCGTAGAGCGAAAACAGAATGGGCTTTCGAGCGCTCGAGGAAGAAAATCTTCGTGGAATGTCATGAAAGTTATGTAAATATTATATTACAAAATTACGCTCTCTATATACTATACGCAGGTGAGAATAATGTCCTTCTTTGATGCAGAAAACACGATTTCAAGAGCATTGCCAGCAGTTTGATAAGACTGATGATACCAGAACATAGCGTTGTAGGTCTTTGATAACAATTCTCGCCACTCCGTCTCAAAATATGATTATCCTACCTTGATGGTCTTTTTTCCTAACGATCTCCCTTGCATAAAGTCATACGGATTGTGTGAGTGAACATTCTCGGTGAGGAGAAGGCTCAGGGCTAATACAAGCAGCACTTTTTTGTGATTCATCGTTGTAGTGCTTCAGCTCTCTCTTTCAGTTGGGAATTCTTCTAAGGAACTGCAAACATACCTTTTTAATCACTTTTCGAAGTTCCTGTTTTAGGGTGACGTTAATAGCTAACACATACATCACAGCAGCGAAACACTCAAGATAATCAAACAACTTATTAAGGGGGTATTTCCTGGGCGTTCTGCTAAGTAAGTGGGCGCCATATGCTGAGATAAATTAAAAAAGGGCCCACTAAAGTGTTTTAGAAGGTTTTTCCGCTCAATCCCCCTTATTTTTTGATATATGGAATTGCTACAGTTTCTCAGGACTGCCGTATAACACAGACAGTCAAATAATGAAAATGGATAACTTTTGGTCATATTTGTACAATTTTGTTTACAATGGCAACTTCGACAGATTTACTTAGGATTACTGCACTTTGCAGGGACAATCACACTTTCGAACTACATGCTATTTATCAAAACCATACAATAAAATTTTGAAATGATTAATTTTATTTTACAGAGACAAACTAGTAAAAAAAAAAAAGACAAAGAAAAAAACCACATAATGATACCCAATGACTTATGATATGAAAACTCCTGCCAGTGATTCCTAAGCTATATATGACTCTGGATTTTTCTTTTAAAGAAGCATCTTAATTTTTTATTATCAATGGTTTCCTGTTGCCTTCTGCATCGCGGAAACAATTGGGTTTGTTTTAAATTACATTTGCGCGTTTACTTAAGAGACCCTTTTCCATCGATCTGTAGTCGAGGTAATACCAAAGTTCAGCAAGAAAGTCTTTCTTGAGACTGTTTACAGCAAAGATTCCAATCCAACATCACACGTTCCTGCATGTATCGGGCAACTTAACAACTCAAGGCGCCAGCTTTTGAAAAGGCATTAAAGATGACATTTTCTCGTTGGCCTGTTTCAACACGATCGAAATTGTATGTGAATTAGTGTAAAATCCATTTACGCTCATTCTGTGGCCTCAGTAATTCATTTTCATCTAAACAATAACCTTGAAGAAGATTTTGAAAGGCTCTAAAATACCGATTTGCGGCACGCCGACTATCGCTTATCAAATCACAAGGGGAAAAGGAAAATCTTGATATTTAAGGAATCGGTGTTTCTTTCGGCACTAAAAAAAGTTTTTGTTTACAATTTTGGGTCGAAGTTATCGTCAAAAGGGAGGTCTTATTCAATTTTTTCTCTTGATTTTACCCCTTACATCGACATTCGTGTTGATAAAGAAATGAAAAGCAAATATGAGTGGAAATTCAAGATTGCTGTACCTTAAAATGAAGCTTTAAAGAAGATTTATAGTACATCTTTCGTCAACTTTGAAGTTTTTTTTTTATACAAGTTTAATGGGTATGTAAGGCTTTTCAATGCAAATCCGACGCTAGTGAATGTGCTAGACTCACAAACGAAATCGTGCTTCAAAAAACAATGGCTGCTCATTTTAAAAGGCCCTTTTTTGATTTATCAACCTATCTTACTTTGGCGGATTTCCCATTTTCAGCTTTCAATAGTTCACTGTAGGATCATAGTATATTCAAAAGATTTGAAAAAAAATATAAAATCCCTTGATCTACTGTAAGGGTTCTGTATCGAGCGGCTCATTGTCTCATACGAGAGGCGCCACGCTGTTCGTTATAGACAACAGAGAAGAGACTTCACTTCCTTCTTTGAACCGTTTCCATTTGCTTGAAAGCTTCCATTGTCTTTGAAAAATCAATCGAAGAAAATTCAGACACCCACTTTAATCTGAAAAAGAAAAACCGAAAAAAAAGTAGTTCCTAACACGCACATCTCACAGGTGCAAAGGATTTCCTTTATTATCTGATAAACTTTAGCATTAGCAGGAAGACATTGTTGATACAACTGTTCTTGGGAGGAATAATTCGATCTGAGAACATATTGATTAAAAAGAAAATTTCAGGAAGGAAAAATAAAATTGGCAAGTGCCGTGCCTTAAATTTGCAACTATTATGGGAATGTATGTATTGATTTCAGTTCAGTGATACAGGATACGAATATGATAACAAGGATTGGATCGAAACTATATTTCTCAATTATGATAATTTTTTTTGAGCATCTTCACTTATAACTTACTTTACCGGATACAAAAATTATTTTCCTACCATCAGTCCTTGAAAAGTTCGCGTTTTTTCAAAAAGAGTGTAATGTTGCACAAGGTCAGTCACTCTTTCAATAAGTAAAAAGAAAACTGCTTCAAGTACTAGAGGGAAAATTACGAGTGAAAAAATAAAGTAAAGAAGTGAGTTAAACACTCAGAGTTTTTTTTTCTTTTTATTCGCACGAGGCAAACTTAAACCGCTTTTCTTCGTTCTACGGTACAAACTAGAACTTACAATTTTTCTTCCTTAAACCTTAGTCTGAACACACGATGCCCATGAAATTGTGGTCCTAGAAGCTAAGAAGCTAAGAAGGACACTTGCCACATGAACTTAGCAATGGCCTTGCTTACCGTCACGGTCAAGAATAGAGAAGCAGACTACAAGAATTGATATAGATTTTTTTGGGGAGGAACAGGATGCTTTCTTTTTCTCACGCTCAACGGATAATGAAAAAGGATATTTTATTTGCTTATACACCAACCATGTCCAAAACTTACCATCTTTCTTTCTGCTATATACTAACACCACGCTTTTGGCATTAACATTGACGTAGATCCCAGCAGTAGACAAGACACGAGTCACAAAATAAACCACATGGCTTAGTTGTCGTGGCTCAGTTTAAAGGGAATTTGTAAGGATAGGAACTGACGGAGGTTTTTGTCGGAAAATCTCATATTTTCCCATCATCTCACGTTTGTCAATGCAATTAATGTTCAGACTTACTTCACTGATATAAGTTCATCCCCTAATGAAGTAGCATTTTCTTCCGTCGCCGTTATCAAAATCTTTCGAAAAATGGAAAAAGTAAAGTGAAATAATCATTATTTCATCTCTTTCTTATTTCGATGATCGAAATAAGAAAGAGAATGATGTTCTCTATTAAATTAGGATCCCAGAACGTCGTGTCGACATGACATATGTCTACATACTCATTACTGCATGAGATAAAATGTATAAGAAGAATTGTTGGTTCCAACTGACCAGGCGATGTTCCTCATTAGCTTGACCTCAAAGAACATCTTGACAGCGTTGGTGAAATGTTTCGATCTAACACCAGACGATAGGTCTGGCCACTTACGCCTTCATGTAACTGTGTCGGCATGAATTCTAAAGCTTTGATCATCGGTCTAGAAAGGCTCCAACGCTTCCTTGAGGAAAAAGAAAAAACATTTTTTTTGTCCAGCCCACCTACACTTGCAAAATCAAGTTGATCATGGAGGAGAGAAAGACATTAGATTTGTGTTCCTAAACTCAGCACGATCTAATCACCCATAAACCAGGCTATTAAAGGCTTTGCTGAACACGGAGAAGGTGAAAAAGTGACGTTAAAGAGATCAGTACTGAGCAAAGCAGCTGCTGATCGTGAATCGAGCGTTTTGATTTATGTCATTTGAATTGAATCTGGGACGTTGAAGGTTTTTTAAAAGGCAGCGACGACAATTGCAATTTTTAGTACAATTAACGACATTCTCAGTGAGCGATCTTAACCATCGGAATCTAAACCTTGTAGAAGGTGAACTTTTAGATATGAACCAATGGTTTAACCCGACACCCTATTCATTATCCTTAAACTGATTTTTTTTTGTGTTAGTTGTTTAGTAGTCCCAGAAGCCTCTTCAACCTCTGAAGCTACCCGTCTTGAAAAAAATTGATTCACAAGACTCTCTCCAAGAGTGAAGGATCGAGTGATGTTCAAGTATAATTGCACTCATGGTAACTATGCAAGTAATCATCTTCCTGCGTGTACTAGTAGGCAAATTTTAACAGCAAAACACATAATTGATATAAAACTGTAACTTTATGTGTTGTATTCCAGTGTATCGTGATGCGGTGAGCTGAGTTGTAGATAAATATATATAAATATATATATACATATATATATATATATATATATATATATATATATATATATATATATATATATATATTTATATATCTTTTTTGTAGTATTTTACTCTCTTTAATTCCATAAACTGCTGGCATAAATTTATTAAAGGTTAATTTTAAAAAGCAAGTTAGAAAAATTGGAAGTGGAATCTTAGAATAATAGTTTTGTCCAGAATGCTTTTTGTCGGGTGAACAATGAGAAGTCACACAGGTAAGTAGACTATGATAGCCTAGTTATTGTCATAGCATTTGACAGAATCTGTAATTTCATTGCATCACGCATTTCCGTGTGTATGCCAGCCATGAGATAAAATCTCTATCATTCGCAAACCTTTTTTTTAAATGCCATCTTTAATCTTTTGGCATTTATTGTTGATACGGAATGCCAAGATGTTTTTCCGCCATATAGTTGTTCGCGCATGCTTGGTAAGAAAGCTTGTGCGAACTGATGTATGGTCACGTGATAGATCAAATGTTTTCGGTCTGATTGCTTACTATCATTAATATGTATGGGGCTTCGCTGTGTGATCACTGCGAACCCAGTTTATCTTCTGCTTTATTAGCCGAGATGAAAGCATACAAAGTGAAATACTTAGTTTTCAAGTTATTTTTGTATTGTAGTTCCTCAATTTTTATGACAAAAGTTTTTTTCTTTTTTGTCTCTTTTTTTTTTTTTGACACTGAGTTTTTTTTTTCACCGAAAGGCTATGTATTCCAAATTCATTTTTCGGAGTTTTAGCGGAGAGGAATCGTTTGTTAGTTATTTCGAAATAACAGTATAGGTAACGTCTTTTAACTTTGTCTAACAATTCAAAGGTATTCATCTGTTCTAGATGAATTTATGAAACTCATTTAAAGCGAAATATTGAATGTAAGACGATGATGTTTCAACCAATTTCGTGAAGTTTCGTCCAAATAAATATGGCCATTTAATAACTAGTTCATTTTGTAAAATCTACCTCAGTCAGAAATTAGATGTCATGTTTTACTAAAAAAAAAAAAGGTTCAGTTCTTGGATGGGGGGTAATTTATTTTCCGCACTGTATTTTGATTGAAAAACTCCAGGTTGGGAGACACCACGCAAAGAAACATTTTATGTCAAATCTGATACTAAAGATTAATCGAAGCTCCGGGGTGCCAAAGTCACAATAATGTTTTGGTAACAGCTTCCATTATAGGGAAGAACAGTAAATTATAGTGGTATTGTCTTTTGCGTTTGGCGTTCAATAGTTTGTTTACATAAAAAAGGATTAGAAAAGAGAGTGCCTCTCACCTGCTCTGAAAGTAAATTAAGACAATCATGCAAACACGAAATGTTGAATAATTATCAAATTGGACAAAGAAAGGTCAATAAGGAGACATTTCCTTTGCAAACAGCACACGAGACATTAGATTGACTTTCCGATGTTCAGCATTATTAGCTGATAGATAATTTTCAGCTTTAGTTACGGTTGGCTTTGTTAAGATCTGGATTAATACAGAATTCTTCCCTGAGGAAAAGTGAGTATGTTTTTACAGGTTTATGGTCGATTACATCATCAATTATGCGCGTCTTCTCGTTGTTTTGTTTCGTTTGCGACAATCTTGTGTTATCTTATAATCTTTTTTTCTAATAATATGGCTTGTAATACCTGTATTTCTCTAATTCGCGTAAAATATCATTATTGTCACTTATGTTGGAGATATAAGGAGACGTTGTGTTTTAGAAAAAAAGCCTAACATTTGTTACAAGCAGAGAGCGTGAAAAAAAAAAGATTAGCTAGATAAAAAAATCTGAGCTTATTTCCCGAGAGGAATCCGAACCAGAAGTGTAACGATTTTCTTGGTGGACGCTTTGCCATCAAACTACAGATAATTGTCGGTTGGCTGCTTTGGCTAGAAATTTTTCACACATTTGTAAAATGTCGTGAGGAGTCTAATTTTTGATACCAACAGAGCTAATCCAATAAGGCGGGTATTGAATTGTTTACTTTGTTCATCACTGCCTATGGAGTCGATGTCCAAAATATAGCCTTGGAGCTTGAGCACAAACGTTGTTGAGAGGTGGACGGCAGTCTGAAGTCAAAGGCTCTCATTTCTTGCGCTCATAACAGCATTTTGGTACACACAGTTTAGTTTAAATTGCAAATAACGAGACGATCGAAGACCTTAAGGTCGGCACATTGGCGTTCAAGCGTGCCAGGATTAGTTTTCATTTTCTTCCGATTATTGTCCACGTCTCGAAAACGCCTCTACTTAAGTTCTCTACTTTCTGATATGAAAAAAAAACAACAACAAAACAACAAAAAGAAAACAATCATCACCAACAACAACAACAACTAAGATTTGATGAATAATTTTATTTTGTCAACAAGCAGGTGCCTGTGAAAATTTTCGGACAACCATAAGTTACTCCTTACATAAGTTACTCCCAAAAATTTAAGATTTGAAAACATGCCCGAATAATTTGAAAAATGTATTTTCCTAAGAAAGGTTAATAAACTGTACAGGTGTTATGATCTTTTCGCGGCAAATAGCTTGACTAGGAGATTATACTTCAACTTGAGCGCTTTATTTTTCAAAAGTAAATGAGTCAATAACTCATCTTTGAAGATGAGCAACGGAGAAAAAAAACACCTTAGCAAAAAATAAAAACAAATCAAGGAATAAAAAAGTGCAAACTTAGTAGTGGTCTGGTTTAACAAAGAAAATAGTGGGACAAAGATAAAAAGTTAACCGTAAATAAAATTTCTGGTGGCAACAATGGAAATGATATCAACCGTTAGCCATAAAATGCCCAAAATTTTTAGCCGTTAGCCTTAGAAGCCAAAACCCCATTAAGACCCTCTTAACTAACCGATGAGAAGTAAAGAATATTAGAATTTATATTTTAATGAGATTATTTCTTCTTGGCGGCCTCGGTGGCTTGTTTGCAAATTTTTCAAAACTCGGACCTGACAGATCTATTGATAAAAAAAAATCTCTCAGGAATACAGGAAAATGCGGACAACCTTTTAACATTGATCTCTGGATTTGACACCATGCAGTTATATTTCGTCAGAGATGACGTTTGAGGAATACGACGGAATGGCGGCCGGCATCCTTCGCTTCAGAAAAGGAAACATCAAAATATATAAAAACTTACTCTTATAATTTACTTACTTATAATTTTGAATGATTTATAGTCTGTGGTACTTTTCTCCAAAAGGCCCGTTCACAATGTTTTAGATTCTTTTTTTGAGAAGGCACTCGTAAAACTTGAGAATAACCTTACGTAACAGTTATTTAGTTCTGCTCAGTCATGACTTTTTTCTTAGTTAAGACCCCCCTCGAAGTTTTAACGTTTTTTCTGTATGAACAATGTTTGCTTTGACCCCGAGAATGCCAAACATACGCAACAAACGCAATTTAACGTGCTTAAATAGCTTAATTTCAATTGGGTAGGAATGTTTGACAAAAGTTAAAAGTTAAATGTCGGTTATTCTTTGTCTTTTATGAAGAAACATTATTTCTGTCTTAAAAGAGACAAATTATGTCACGTGACATGTTTGGTTCATTATCTCTTTAACTGTAAATCCCTGTCAATCATTCCGGCCAGAATCACAAAGGGGCCAACAATCCAATTTCAGCAACGTTGTTATTGTTATTCATTACAGGCCATTTCGACACCCGATTTTGAATTTCCTTTTTATCCAATCAAAGCAAGATGAATAGTCACGAGACCAAAGTTTTAATCACTTACAGCAAATATCAAGTTAAGGTTATCACTTTTGATATTGTTGCCAAGTCTGAAAAGTTATTATTGTTTTGAGATTTTATGCTAATTAGGCTTCAAGCCATGCCTTAACATGCTTTAGTGGAACAATTTCTGTTAGACGAAGTGGATATTTACAAGAGAGCATCGCATTTTCTCTTGATGTCTCCCATTTTATAGTCAACATATTCGCTATTATTATTATTATAATTTTTTGATCACTTCTCAGATCTTTCTAGGTACAAATGCTACGAAAGAATATTGTCTTCATGGTTGTGCTGGTTTCGCTGACTAGTGTACTTCAAAACCATGCAAGCCAACGGTGCAGAATAGATTCATATTCAATTTATCAAATGATGCTGAAGGGCCACACTTTTAAGACGTTTAAGGCCCAAGCAGGTTCGCTCGACTGTAGACATGCCTGCCTCGCTGACATAAGATGTCAAAGCTACAACGTGGTGATATTTGAAAACCTATGCGAGTTAAATAACAGAAGCAAAGAGGCTAGGCCAGAGGACTTTATCAAGAACGAGAACAGATATCACTTTGGCAAAGTTTCTGAAAGAGGTATCGAAACGAAAAGCATAATGTTTTCTTTAATAGGTGCACATTTTGGAAACTGCTGCAGAATACTAGCAGACAATTCCAAGACGCACACTAAATGTATTGATCTTCTTCGTTATTGTGTATGATAATCATCACTTTTTATTTTCCATAAAAATAAACCAAGTATGATTAATTTATTCCAGTTCCCCTGGCTTCCATTCCTGAACTGCCAGCTTATTCATGCAAAGAGATCAAGGCCAGTGAACAAGAACAAGCGGTCAGCGGAAATTACTGGTTGGATCCCATACGATCGGGAAATTCCATTCTAGCTTATTGTGATATGGAAACTGAAAGTAAGGAGAAGTATATCTAGAAAAACTCAAAAGTACTGATTTTAGTTTAATACTAATATTGCTTATGGTACTTCGCCCTTACGTTACCGAAAAATGCTTACATTGTTAACAGTACTGACACTACGTTAAACAAGACTGGCGTGGTTCATAATTCTAAAATTGATGTTATCTATGGAAAATTGCGTGTTCCTGATTGGCTGAAAACGTGTAGAGTTGTAACACGGGTGCGTGTTGTAACAAATAGCGCGTATGTGCAGTCAAAATTTCGTCTACCTTGACTTTCTGTAATGCATTTTTTCATGTGAATTATTAACAAGTAACAGCATGATTTCTCGTCCAATTTGGTGTAAATAAGCTCTTGTAAATTTTTCGAAGGCAATAAACTGCACTCGCTCAACGGACTTGTGCAATTTTGTTGTCGTTGAAAAATGTATTCGTGCTTATTAAAACCAAATTGCACTTGTCATGTTGTTTCCTATTGTGCATTCCGGTTCTAGACTACATATTAGACTGAGGATCAGAAGGGAAAGACATATTGATTATCACCTACTTATTTACTCTCGGTCAATTAGACGGTGGTTACAGCTTAAGTCCCTTTGAATAAAATGTCGGTTGGAAGCTTTAGAGACTCTTGCAGTTCTCTCCCATCGACGTGCGGAGGAAGGCGCATAGAGTAAAAAGAAAGGAATAACTCACGGTGTGCTTAGGGCCGATGAGAATATGTTTTTCCCTTCGCAAGAAAAGCTCTCTATCTTTGTTTAATAGGGTTGAAAAGCTCGGAGAAAATGTCTCTTAAAACCAAACAGGTCGAGAAATTCATGACATGGTTGTTAAATCATTATTAGAGAAATGTCTTTTTTTATTTAGTTGCTGATTACTGCGTCAAGCATCAATGTGCAGAACACGCCATGTGCGTTAATGGGGACATGAAATATACGTGCGCGTGTAATTCGTCGGGATGGACTGGAAGCCTATGCAAAACAGGTGATATGTCAACCTTTTTTTATGTAGCACCTTTTTCTGTGTCTTCATTGATAAAGTAAGAAAGGTTGGGAATACGTTTGAAATGAAGTGCCACGATTCAGTCACTTCCGAGGCTTAGATTGCATACCGCGAGTCTTTTTCAACCGCCAACAGATGAGTTATTTTTCCCCTGTTACATACGTTTTGAGATATCACTCGGTTGGGTTGAATTTTCGTTTGTTTTTTTGCTTTTGTTTTCTTTTGTTTTTTGAGTTGTTTTAGGATGTAAAATTCATTTTCCTGAGACATCAGGTACAATCTAGCAATCGTTAGGGCTGTTCTTCTTTTTCTGTTCTTTAGTCCATTTTTTGTCTTAATTTTTTTTAAAATCATAATCATTACAATTTCCCCTAATGTGATTGGTGCATTATCTGCTTTATTTTTCACTAATCATTCTGTACAATTGTAATCGAACAGTTGGCTGTAATCGGATAGTTGAAGCAGCCCATCATACTAAGTCGACTTAGCTAAATCTACCAATCACAGAATTGATCACAAGAACCATAGCAACAACCACCTCTCCTGAACGCTTTGTATTATTATAGACCGAATTGGACTTCGCACAGTCCTATTACCATTATTAATCACATAATTTCGAGGGCGGTTTTCAAAAAATATGCAGACGTTTTTCTTCTTCAGAGAACAAAAAAATTACACGAGCTTGTTTATGAAGGGCGAGTACACTATGTAGTCTTTGAGAAAACTTGCAGGTGTCTTTTTTTTTTCAAATTGGACGAGAAAAATCATGTGATTATCTACTGTTGATATACGTGTAAAAATTTCAATATAGGTTTTCATATTATAAATAAACTTCCGAACACCGTGAAGATCAAAATACATCTATACCATGGAAGTTTCGGTGAGGGTTCAGTCAAAACAACCCCATTCAATCAACACAGTAATTGTTATTTTTATTATTATTATTAGTAGTAGTAGTAGTAATAGTAGCAGTAGTAGAAGTAGTAGTAGCAGCAGTAGTAGTACAACTATTATTTTTTAGAGTTTTATAAGTCTCATAAAGGGGCAAAAGTACCCCTTTTCCTCTCTGTAGTTCTAACTGATCACCTGTATCAACTGTATCACTAACCAATCAGATTAAATAATAGCGGAGCTCGCAGCGTGCAAAGCGTAGCCCCATAGTTATAGGAAAAAAAGTAGCTCATCAAGCCGAAAAAATTACGACCGTACGACCGACAATAAAAGGTGCTACTTTTAGCACGCGGGGTCAACTGCATTGCGGGCACTATTTAGCCATTACGTAATGGAGGGGTGAGGGAGAAGGTAATGCGCAGGCGCGATTGCGTGAGTAACTTGGATGCAGATGACAATAAACTGCGCATACTCAAGCGCCTAGCTTTAGTGCAGCGTACCGCATTCACACGGTTAGGGATTACAAGTTGGCTTCACGTGGGCTAGCTGATGTGAAGCCGCCCATGCAAATAATTTGCAACCCGAGTTTTGTGCGGGAAATTATACTGGTGAGGTTGTAGTGGAACATTTATTCTCAGTATTTGAAATTTCTTATCAATTTGCAAAGCAACAATATCGGCAGAGCTAAAGCTTTATCAACCGCAAGACATTGTTATAATTCAAGTTCGTGGAGAAAGTGAAAATAAGCTGGAAAGGAAGAGACAAAGCGACCAAAGAAAACAAGAAGTAAAAGGCGTAAAGTGAGTCGAGAAAACGCGGAGTTAGAAAGGACGCTAAAATAGGCAAAATACAGGTAGAGGAACGCGAAACAGAACAAGAAAAGGCGTGAGTAAAAAGGCGAATATCTAGAGAAGAACCACGTGTGAAGGAAATATAAGGAGCTCTCGAAAATAGACTGGAAAGAAGTCATCAACAAGAAGAAAGTGAACTACAAGGGATCAGAGAAAGAAGAGGAGGTAAGTTGAGTCTTATCTCCGTTTTCTCTTACGCTGAGGTCCAGAAAAATTCAATCGTTTTTTTACCAATCGTCGTTTGATACTAGCTTCAGTTCACAATTCAAATCACGCTTCGGTTAAAATTTTGGCATTCAACGCTTTAAAACCTTCGCGCCGGTTCATCGCTTGAATATCATTTCAAAGTGTTCGTGTTTGTTAAGTCATTTCTTGTCCTATCGCTTGGAAAGTTTAATACAGTCATGGTAGTTAGGGAAAAGAAGTTATCTTGCTAATTATTTTTTGCCTAAAAAGTTTTCTAATGATGGCAAACGACGTGAGCAAGTCTCTATCATTCTCTCTTCAGTTAACAATCGCATAGTTTACTTTATTCATTTTAAAAAATCGCGCTTGTCCAAGATGTTTTGTTTTACCCCAAGAATGAAGAAATGGCCTTCCCGACAATTGAAATAAGATGAGCTTGAGTCAGCGATGTTCATGTTTACACTAAGTTTCACGCAGTAATTTAATTTCATCATATCTCGTCGTTGTAAAGATGTCTTAAAAATTATATTTTGGTAAGGCTGCTGTTCATTGTTGATCTTTGTAGCCAAAAAAGGCTACTAGACGCACTGAACCTTCATTTTATGTACACAAGGCACCCTCCAAGGTGGAAGAATAGAAGACGATAGAATGCTGTTTACGAGGCACTTGCATTTACAGCAATTATGTATTAAAAGAATAATGTACATGTGTAAAACTGATTGAACTCACCAGTAAGTTAATTAGATTTTGGATTCTACATTCAAACTGGGTGAGATTAAATCCATTCTTACCATGTTTCATTGTGGTTTGTTTACATGGAAAGGTAATTGTTATTAGAGCTTCACAGATGTTTTTTTGCCGTCGTAATTAACATTCATAACGAACTTTCATTTTACATAGAATGTTTCAAGAACTTTTTTCCTTTCTCTTCAATGCCATTTACTATTTCTGGAGCATAATGAAAGGAAGCAGGTTATCGAAAAATTATCGTTTTTGATCTTAGTAATCATTTGAATATGCGAGTAACATTTGTTGTTTTCACTTGTAACAGGATGATCAAGCTGAAGATAGCCTCTAAAAGGAGAGCTCTTGACTCTAACAACAAGACTAATTTGAAGACTTGAGCACTTGCTAAATATACCTTGGCTTGCAGTTCTGATGATTACAGTTTGCTGTGGTAATTGAAATGTCAGTCCCATGCAGGAACCTTCCACATGATCTGTACAGACACATACCATGAGATAACTGAAAAAAGTGCATTTGTGTTGGTTGAACTATTGTTAGTACAGTACCACCTAGTGACAAAAACTAATGATTTCCTGTGAGTACGAATGTTTGGGAGAAGTTATGGTGGTAATTGACCCTATGTTTGCTAGGATGCATATGGTTTGATGATTGTAATATATATCTTTAAGCTTTCAAACTTTCAACTTTGTGTTATTTTTTACTGTTTAACATATCTTTTTCCCTGTGCCTTAAGCCCTCAAAAGTTGAAGCAAGTGAGTCTATAACCTGACTTCCTTTGTTTGAAATTTTGTGTTTATATAATTTTGCTGTGTAAGTTATCACATTGTAACATGTAATATCATTTAGATTGCATTAAATACTCTTGCTCAAGTTTTCAAAATAGCATGTGGTTTCTCACCAATGATTATATCCAATATATACAATCACATACTATGTGCATGAGCAAAGTTCTCGTTTTAAAGCACTGTCTTAAGTTTAAAACTAACGGCAGACCTTGGGTTGTGGTTTGCTACAAATTCTCGGTCATTATTTTCTTGTAAAACAGTGATTTTTCCCATTATCAATACAAACCTGGTCTAATGTGTACGCGAAGGTTATTGTTCCAGGTAGGCTTACCTTATGAATTAGATGCGAAAATTTCTTGATCCTGCCGTCGCATGAAAGCTTGACTCAATTTTACCTAAAAAATCTAAACTGAATGAATAGAAACTTAAAATTTCTTTGTTTTACTTTTGAGGTGTGCATCAAAATTTTGAACTGCAGTTTTAAAGGAAATCTCTATGCGCGCGTGTTTTCAACATTAAAAAAAAAACAGGATTGTGACTAATTCGAATGACTTTATTACGTGCCGTACAGGTACTGGCAAGTGTCATGAAAAAGTTTGCTTAGCTTTTTCATCGCTATACATTTCATTTCCTATTTTTCAACCAAATTTTACATTCTTCTTTTCACTAATATTTTATTATGTGTAGGGATTGGTCATGGCTCTAAAAGTATAGTCAAATTAAAGTTTTGCGCACAGCATATACATCAAATTTATATAATAAAATATTGTATCCTTCTTAAATCTAGTTTATCAGAATAAGAATGAGTTACCAGGCACAATTATGGCTTTCACGAGGATAGGTTTCAGGTTCAAGTTTTGAAAAAGTCAGATTCCCTTTGAACTGCTGGCCTGCTAAAATCCTAAGTTCCTCGTCAAAACATTGGCAAGAGGAGCGATTAGCAAATTAATGACACAAACAAGCTAGCCTATTCCCTCATACAGCCTCGTCAATCCTGTTAGCTTATTCTGGACATGGCATTTTCGACATGGTGTAATTGCCACAAATTTTCTATTTCCCTTATTAATTATTTGTGATGGTGTTTACAAGTTGTGGAAAATGGTTGGGTTGAATTATAATACAAAGACTTGCCTGTAGATAAGATGAAAACTTTTGCATATCAATAAAATGTATTGTTGTGTTTCATGTTAACATTAATTATTTTCAAATATAAGAGAATACCATCTAAAACTTTTGAACCTCTGCAATATAGCCAATAACAACATCCACTCGACTTTTAAACTACAGCGAAAACTTGACTGAAGTTTGGGATTGATTTCTCTAATGTACAAATGCAATCCAGGTTTCATCTTTACCAATATCCTTATGATCGAATCCTAAGTCTCTCTTCGCCATCAAGTTTAATGATGACATTCTAATTCTAGCTTGTCTTGCTTTAAATCAAACTTTCCCAGTGCAAAAAACACGTTAGACAAATTTCGTATTTCAGTATCTTGAGTTGATATGATTACGGACAAATGGATAAAGGGGGTAAGTTTCTAAAGAAACTGTGGTGCTGCCTCGGTGGGAAAGTATACGCAGAGCGATGGACGGAGGGCTAACGCTCGAAACGTCAGTCTTTTAACTCTTTACGGTGGCCAATTTACGTTTTAAACTCAGTTGATCACGTTAAATTACCCTAAGATTGTGGACAGTTAGCCTAAAGACACTAACATTATATGCAGTTACAGCAGAGATTACCGAATTACATAAAAGAAAAATCTCTAAAAAAAGACGCCGTGTATTTCTAGCCAGAGAACAATCATTAACGAGAATAGCCAATAGAGAAAAAGTAAAAACAAACAAGAAAGGGGAATAGTTTAAACAAGTGTTGAATTCTACTTTTCTACGCTTGCCAGAGAAAGTTGAAACGTTAGGGAAAAACCGTTGAACATGCAGTCATACTTGGCAACTTCAAGAGAAGATATAAGAGAGAACTCCATGCGATTCTGGCGTATTGTTTTACTGACGCACTGTTCTCACTAATCGACCAGTGATGTCTTAACTCGAAGTTGTTTACCGTCGTTTCTTTAAATTTTGGTTCATTTTCCCAGACGGAAATTGTCAGTCACACTCAACAGAACATAATTTCAACTACGGCTGACATCATACAGTACATCTTCGACAGCCAGTGCCGAAGAGTTTTATTATAGTTTTCACTATAGCGAAGGGCTCGAAAAAAAAAACCTAACAAGAGCTCCACTTTTAGGCTTGGCTAAATCTAGATATTATCTTTCGTATACATCCACTTCAACTACTCAAATGAAAACGGCATGACCCACGTGTATCAGCTGATTAATGTATGATCTTCACTAGATATTGACGAATGCACAATCACCATGATTAAGACAGCGTTTGTGAAAATGATGATAACGGTACTGCTGATGATAGGCAAATCCATAACAGTAGCTATAACAGCAGCTTTAAAAAAAATGAACATTGTTAACAACACAAGCCACTAGGGTGGATCTAAGAGGAATGGGTGCGGGAGTGCACACGCTCTATTATCTTTCGTATACATCCACTTCAACTACTCAAATGAAAACGGCATGACCCACGTGCATCAACTGATTAATGTATGATCTTTACTAGATATTGACGAATGCACAGAAGGTTCTCACAGTTGCCACAATGACGCCAGTTGTAAAAATAATGCAGGTTCATACGTTTGTACTTGCAATTCAGGCTACCTTGGAGACGGGTTTAACTGTATTCCTGAAGGTACGTAACAATACTGTTTATGTAACTAATCAATGCGATCAATAGGAACCGAAATGAGAGGGGGCTTAGGGGGTGCACACGCTTTCCCCCACATGTGTCTTTCTTAAACGACTTAAATAGAGCAATAAATTAACGAAAAAGGCTATATGGTTTGTTGATGTTGAAGTAAAACATGAGACGAGGTTGAAGAATTTTGTTAAAAGCCTTAAAAATTTATAGTTTGGCACTGACGTCTTGAGCATTAGCTCTTTTAGTCGTCAGGTCGAGAAGGCGTCCGTTACGCTATTCCTTAGAGATAAATTTCCCTTCTAAGAAAAATCCTGAATCCGCCCCTGAGCCTCTGAACTTCTCCTCCTAGTGACAAGTCTCAGGGCAATACAAACAAATACTACCAACAAGTACGTAGAGGTTTCTTTCAAAATTTCCCCTGGGTTTGAGCCATATTGAGTGGTCATTCACAGAACAAAACCAAGAATTTGACCTCAGGAAAACTGATTACTTATCGGGTGAGTAGTAGGGCAGCGGGTTCGAACATTTAACCGTAAAAATTGATCATTGAAATCACTGACGGCCATGTTTTTTTACCGCTGTATGTGGTGTCTCTAATCGAGTGTCCTGCTTTCTATGCCTCTGTTAAGGATTTGCGCACTGGGTTAGGTGACTCTGAACGCATTGGTTTTCCGCTTTGTTATTTCAGAATGTCAAAACTATAAGTCTCTGACAACTAAAACAAGAAATACAAAATATTTGGCAACATCAAAAGAAGATCAACTGTGCGATAATAAGTTGGGTCCTGGATGGTTCCGGTTTCAAGGAGCCGCAGGCAAGGTGATGCCTACTAAATGTATTTCCTGGAAAAGTTGTGGTACCCTTAGACCTGGATGGTTGAAAGATGGCCATCCCCGCATGGAAGACGGCAAGGTATCCAGGAAGGTTAATTTTCGATCCTCAGATAATTGTGCCTTTAAGACCACAACTATTCAAGTGCGAAACTGTGGCTCATTCTTTGTGTATTACCTACACAACGCACCATCAGGAGGCTGCCAAAGATACTGTGGCACTGATTAGATCATCTCTAGATAATGAGGAACTATTTCTTGCTATTTCTTGAACAACCAATGGTATCATGCGGAATCATTCAGGGGCGTATCCCGCCCGTACGCACGTAGCCCGGGCCTACAATTTTTTCTCGCCTGCTTGAATTTTATGATTTAACTCTTGCAAATGTTGAAACAAAAATGGAGCTCTCAAATAGAGTTTAATAGAGTTTTCAAGTAGAAAAGAAGCAGCAACAATAAATCTCTTGTAGTTAAAACACTAGGGCAATATTCTTCCAAATCTCTTAAAATGCTACCAAACCATACACTGGTTACCATGTACAAGACAGGTACCAAACTGGCAGTTTCGGTGTCATGGTGTTTTCCACTTTTGAAGGTCAGGATATGTGAAAAATAAAAATTAAAAAAAAATTAGTTAAGAAAGTGGTACTGTCGATAGATAAATAAATCAATCAATCCAGTGCAGCGTATTACCGGGTTTCCTCAGGGAACAGGCATACAACAATTTTCAAAAGCTGACTACGCTGTTGTCATATTTCCCCTTACAAACCAAATAATAACACTTTATGACTTCTACCACCGTTCAGTTATGAAAAGTTGTGAGAACACGAACTAATTAAGGAATACACCACACTTTCTATCCATTTACCGTCGTCATAAACCATCTGAGATGCTGAGAGAACACGAGAAAGTTTGAAATCACTTTTGGAGTGTTTTCCCAACATCCTAGGTGGGTTGTTACGCTGTAAAACGGATAGAGAGTGTAGTCTATTGTTTCTCTGATATATACCTTGAAACAAAACCCAACATGCTTCAAGAAACAATAAGTTTTTAACCAATCAAGGCGCTCGTGATAATTAATTTATCTCATAAATTTTCTTCAATGATTGAAATAAAAGGAAACAAATGGAAAAAAAAGAATACATTTTGTGAAGAGATTGTTATTGTGATAAAATAATAATGATAATTATCGAAGACTTACTGACATATTCAGGCTACATATAAAAATATAATAAATAAACAAAATAAAATAAAATAAAAATTAAAGTAGAACTTATGTGTTTCAGACAAGGTATAAGAAGATAGAGATGCAAAAGCATTTTATTAACAGAAAATAATTGATGAAATGTTCTCATCTCAACCATGAAATGTTGGCGTTCCATTTTTTCCGACTGCTTAATAACCTTTTTTAATTCAATTTTATGCATAATATTTTTTGCAAGCGTCAAAACATATGGCACTCAGCCCTTACAGATTTTTCTGGCGTGTTTTTTAAGTATAATTGGAAAAACGACTATAATTTTTTGTTTCTTTATTTAATTACCACTACCAGCATATTTTTAGATTCTTTGAAGGGAGCACTACTATAGTCATGACCTGCTTGGTCTCTATGATTGATTATATTCGTGAATTGTCATTGATAATTAATTTCTAGTTCGTTACGTAATGTGTCTAATGCATGGCATTTTTCATTTTTCATTTCGTTTCATAGAAATGAGTGAAAAAAATATTATTTGAGATTCAGCTAAACGGAGGTTATAACTAAATTTCATCTCGTTTCGTACCGTCAATCCTGCATATCGACCGCTTCATTTTACATCTCCGTACTTGTAACACAGCAAATCCTTGCAATCAAGGACAATTTCCTTCAAGAGCTCCATGTAAATGATTCAGTGAGTGTTTTTATACGAGAAAATTGTAAAGTGAACGTTAAAATCAATCAGTAGAGTGCACGTCACCAGTGAATTAGTTAACAGAAAGTATGCTTACAGTGTAACTTCTCTAGTAAGCTTTGTCAAATTTTGAACCTCAATAAAAAAAGGGAAACCAATCACGACTTGATAACTCGCATTTTTCCAGACTTTCATTTACGAAAAATGTTCCATGAAAAACGTCGTCGAACTGAGACAGCAGTTGTTAAAAAAAAAAAATAATTTTTTGAGGTTTTTATGTTAGTAGTAGGTGTGTTGTTTAGTTTTTTTAATTGAGTTGATCGCTTGAGTTTTAGACTTTCATTAACGAAAACTGTTTCATAAAACTGTCGCAAAAAGCAGCAGCTGTTGGAAACGTGATTTTTAACTTTCGTTGATGCATTTTTTGTGTTAGGTATGATGCCTCGTTAAGTTTTCATTGTTTAAATATGAAATTTCCATCTTTTTTAATCTTTACGTGACTGTCTATTTTTTCTGTTTCGTAATTAAATGGGTGAAGTTGTCAGCAAATCACTAAATTTTAGTTTGTGATTATAGCTTTATATAGTTTGAAGTGGACGCTTAGTTAGAAAGATTTAGTTTTTGAGAGAAAATTAAAGTTGAAGGAGAACTACGGCGAAAGAGGTGTATATCAATCAGGAATTGCCGTCCAGTCTTTTGGCCAGAAAAGTGACGTCATTGGTTCCTTACTCTCATTTTGTGAATAATTTTATACCTTTCCCCTAAACACAGTCATAGATGGTGTTTTACGGCCATATGTGAAATAAAGGATGGAAAATACATTAACAACTGCATCTACCGATTAATAGTTTTTTGTTTGCGTATGTCTGTTGATCTTCCGTATGATTTATTCTTTGAAAGAGTAGTTTGATCGCTTAACTACGAGTTCGATGTTGGAGAAAAGAAATGTCAACATTAACTGTCACCGCCTGATATGTTTTGTTGTTTTCTCTTATGCATTCCCACATTCATATATTTTTTTAAAGCTTCCTTTTGACAACTGCACTTTTGTATTTTTTTCACTTGGGTGAGGATTTTGCTGACTCAGTTTTTTGAAACCAAATCAAAATTTCCCAAGGAAAACCGCTTTCAGCTAAGGTTGTGATGAGCGTGCTGACAAGCGTTCTTTATTTAGCCTGTTTGCCTGCTAATGGTCTTGTTCTCGCGCTCATTGCTCGATTTAAATCGTTAAGAACAGTTCCAAACATTTTCGTCGCCAATCTTGCTGTCGTGGATCTGTTCAGTGGAGCCATAAACATGCCATTGTACACGATCAGCTACGAATGGGAGGCTCGTTGGTTCTAAGGTAAGACTTTGGCAATCCTTAGTTGCAGTTGCAACTGACTCTTTACGGTGCTGAACCTCGTATCCATGCTCACCATGCTGACAAACATATACCTGGCCATTTCTTTTGGTTTGAGGTGCGTTGCCTGGCAGACGAAGAAAAAGGCCTTGATCCTAGTAATTCTGATCTGGTTTATCTATATCCTCTTGGTGTCCCTGCTGGTAGCGCCTTTAATTGATATCGATCTTGGTCATTCTCATGTCACAGAATACAGAGCAGAGATTTTCGAGCAATCGAAGCATTTTGTGGCTGCAGCTATATAGTTGTTCCTAGCCTGTAGTGCAATTGTCTGTTGCTTGACAGTTCGTAGTATAAAAAGATGACGAGGAAAGAGGGAATACACTTTTATCAATCATTTAGTTACTACAAAACATTGCCTACTGGATTTAAAGGACGCAGTTACCCGCCTGCTAGGTTTGCTCAAGGTTATTGGTAGTTTGACCTCCGAGCTTTTGAGTTTATACAAAATTAAAAAATCCGTGTAAGGCTCCACCATAACCACGAGCTAAAACGCTAATACGTTTAACCACGTTTTTGTACGTGGCAACCATGATTTTATAGGAAGATCCTTTGCATACACGCACAACGAAAGTGCAAAGTTTTTCTATAAGTTTGACTTGAAAAAATTGAAATTTTAAAAAGAACTCCAGTTTTTAGAACTCTTCATTACAAATCCAATGAATTCGGTTTTTTTCCTCCTACGTTTATTCACTCTTGGTTTTTGCTTTTCACTTTGAAAACTTTATCAAAATTAGGCGTAAAAGATAGAGAATAATTTAAAAGCTTCATGTTAAAAGATGGGTTGGTTCGGTCCGAACTAAAAAATTTCCATCTAATCACCGAAAACGTACTACTCATTGTTTTAACCATGCGAATACACGAAGTTCAAAAACTGATTGCTTCGTTGGTGCCAATCTATACATTGAAAATCAAATAGCAGTTGATGTATCTGGGTGCTGTTACTAAGTTTCCTCTTCTGATTTTCAGAAAATAATGCCTTGATCAGCATTTTTTATCACGTTGGCCACAAAAATGAAATCATTGCGAACGCTAATCATCTTTTTTTTTCTTTGCAGCGAGAGGAAATGAACCTCCCTACTTCTCAAGCTGACCTTCGACTGAGAGAAGACAAAAAGCGGCCAAAACTATCGCCATTATAATTTTTTCCTTCTTCTTCTGCTTTACTCCTACGGTCGTGTTCGCAACAAACGCTTTTGAAAGAGAAAGTAAACTGGTCTGTGAATGGGTTCCGTTTTTCGCTCGTAACAGCGTCGGGGTCTCGAGCGTAGTAATTCCTTTTATCTGCTACATTCGTTCAAGTCGCTGCCGATCTGCAGTCAAGCAGTTCCTTAAACAACTCTTTGGGACAAATAATTATAAAGAGAAACCGGACTGTCATAAGAAATTTCAAGTGCTGAAGATAAGCAAGAGTATGGTTGGTGACGGAAAAACCCTCGACGTCCAAATGAAAGGGGCTCAAAGATGGAAGCCTGTGTTCATGCCCTAACTGTCTTGCCTTAAGCCCAGGAGATGGCGTGGAAAAACAGCAGAGGAAGGAAAGCAAGAGGTAAAACTATTACAGTGCTGGACGAGTTTAAATATTGAGGTTACAAGAAATAGGCTAACCAATACACCATTTTTTTTCGTCGCTTTTTCTTAACTTTCCATTCTTCTGTTTGTAATTGTGACTGACATAGATTGTTAATTTATACGTTTCTTTGCAATTGCGGTCTCGCACTGTGAATACTACTAAGATGGGCGTTTACTTCGTTTGCCTCTGTCAAACTGTAGAGAGATGAAATGCACAGAAAAGCGCACTTTTAGCAGAATTGTGCAACTTTACTTCGACAAAACATTGCTTTTGAGAAAAAAATGAAGGATTTGAATGGAGTTTGGACCTCAACTCAACTCAGTGGTGAAAACCAAAAAGGAGGTAAAAAGTGAAATAAAAACCTTATCATACCATAAAGTTTCGAACGAGCAATGTGGTCTATGGAAAACGTTACATCATCTTTAAAAACATAAAGCTGAAAAACTTTCAAATATAAGAACCAGAGTGTGTGTGTATATTTATGTATGTTGTATATATATATATATATATATATATATATATATATTAAACCCCTGAAGAGTGAAGCGATTCACGAAACAGGCTTGTCGGGGAATGTAGTTGCGTCCTTTTTTCCTCTCATAATATTTATTCTGTTCTGCTTCAACGTATTGAGCACTGTTACACGCGAAAATCGACTTGCAGACTTCCTATACATATATATATATATAGGAAGTCTGTAAGTCGATTTTCGCGTGGAACAGTGCTCAATACGTTGAAGTAGAGCAGAATAAATAAATATTATGAGAGGAAAAAACGACGCAACTACATATCCCGACAAGCCTGTTTCGTGAATCGCTTCACTCTTCAGGGGTTTAATGAAAGAATATTCATGTGACTATCGTTTATATACTAAGAAAATTTACATAATGCGCGGTAAACTTAAAACTTTAAAGTTCAGCTGTTGCGTAGCAACGCTTTGTTTCTGTGTCGGCATGAAGATACGAGTTCGTTACGCTTATTTAGTGATGAGAGGTCGGGTCGGTAAATTATCAGGAATTTCTCTTTTAGGCATAGGTTGCATCTTTTACTGGAGCTGCTGTAGGGAGAGTTAGATGATAAGACGCGCCATGAAATAGAGTAGTCAATGTTGTCGTTCTTGAGTGTCCAGATGTGTTTGCTAAGTTCGGTAGAGTTTTTGTGCTTGGCGTGGCGGAATGATGCGGTGTGATTTCTGTGTCTTGTTTTGAAGTCGGTTTCTGTGAGTCCAATGTATGTTTCAGAGGTGTTGTTGTCGTTCCGTGTGACGGTGGCTTGATAAAGTACAGCTGTAACTGATTTTGATGGTGTTGCGGTTAAATATCTTGCGGAGGCTGTGATCTTTAGGGAAATGTTTGTCGATTAGGCTGAGGAATTTGTGTCCGATATTGGTGCTGACGTTCTTGCTAAATGGAGGGTTGTACCAGAGGATGTTGCTTCGCTGCCTGTTTTTTCGTTTGGCAGTCGTGGTGGGTTCGTAGTGTAGGGTGTATAACACCCTACACTACGAACCCACCACGACTGCCAAACGAAAAAACAGGCAGCGAAGCAACATCCTCTGGTACAACCCTCCATTTAGCAAGAACGTCAGCACCAATATCGGACACAAATTCCTCAGCCTAATCGACAAACATTTCCCTAAAGATCACAGCCTCCGCAAGATATTTAACCGCAACACCATCAAAATCAGTTACAGCTGTATGAACAACACCAAACAGGTCATCGACAACCACAACAAGCGCATCTTACACTCGTCCCACTCACCTTACACAAAAGACAACAAAGACGGCACGGGAACCAACAAAACATGCAACTGCCGACAAAAGAACAATTGCCCGCTCAATGGTAACTGCCTTCAATCCTCAGTCGTTTATCAAGCCACCGTCACACGGAACGACAACAACACCTCTGAAACATACATTGGACTCACAGAAACCGACTTCAAAACAAGACACAGAAATCACACCGCATCATTCCGCCACGCCAAGCACAAAACTCTACCGAACTTAGCAAACACATCTGGACACTCAAGAACGACAACATTGACTACTCTATTTCATGGCGCGTCTTATCATCTAACTCTCCCTACAGCAGCTCCAGTAAAAGATGCAACCTATGCCTAAAAGAGAAATTCCTGATAATTTACCGACCCGACCTCTCATCACTAAATAAGCGTAACGAACTCGTATCTTCATGCCGACACAGAAACAAAGCGTTGCTACGCAACAGCTGAACTTTAAAGTTTTAAGTTTACCGCGCATTATGTAAATTTTCTTAGTATATAAACGATAGTCACATGAATATTCTTTCATTAAACCCCTGAAGAGTGAAGCGATTCACGAAACAGGCTTGTCGGGATATGTAGTTGCGTCGTTTTTTCCTCTCATAATATTTATTTATATATATATATATATATATATATATATATATATAACTAACTGCAGACAGTACTGTTTCGGCCTTCTGGGCCTCATCAGTGCAGTGCTAATGCTAGGATGGAGGTAAGGCCATATAGCCACCCCAAGTGATCTCACACATGTGGGATCATCTAAGCCATGCCAGAGTGCTCAAACTAGAAAAACTAGTGAGCATGCATAATGCTAGCAGCAATGACTCATCCTAGTAGAGTGCTCAATTTGGACATGAAAGCAAAGCTTTGTATGCCAAAGAGCTATATCTATATATATATGTAAACTGCTTAAGAAGGTTATTTCAATCATGT